>NC_087353.1:5872790-6175821 GCF_030014295.1 Loxodonta africana
CCTAGCTAGCTGCTTCTGAAAAGGTCACAGCCTCGAAAATCCTACGGAGAATAATTCTACTCTGCCACACCTGGGGCCTCTGAGCCAGAAGCTGTGAGTCAGAATCGACCGGACGGTAATTACAACAATAACAACACGTCTTCTAGGTAACCTTTAAGAGATATTAGAGCCCTGGTGGCTCAAGGGTTAAATGCTCGGCTGCTGGCTGAAACGTCAGTAATTTGAACCCACCAGTGGCTCCGAGGGAGAAAAGACCAGGTATGTGCAACCATGAAGATTACAGCCTAGGAAACTCTATGGCCCAGTTCTATTCTGTCCTATAGGGTCACTGTCAGTCGCAATCAACTCGAAGGCATACAACAACAAACAACAACCGTACCTAAAGAAAGAACTTTGGACAAGTTAAGGTCAGCTACTGAAACAATGCTACAGGTGAGCTAGAGGCGAGAGCTGAAATCTGGCAAGCCCACCTAGGCAGTTAGAGTCGTTGTTGTTAAGGGCCACTTAGTCAATTCCAACTCACAGAAATCCTGTGTACAAAAGAATGAAACACCGCCCAGTCCTGTGCCATCCTCATGATTCTCATTATGTTTGAACCCATTGTTGCAGCCACTGTGTCAACCCACCTCATTGAGGGCCCTCCTCTTTTTTGCTGACCCTCTACCAAGCATGATGTCCTTCTCAAGGGGCTGATCCCTCCTGATAACATGTCCAAAGTATGTGAGATGAACGCTCCTTGCTTCCAAGGTGCATTCTGGCTATACTTGTTCCAAGACAGATTTGTTTGTTGTTCCAGAAATCCATGGTATATTTAATATTCTTTGCTAACACCGTAATTTGTCAAAGGCATCAATTCTTCTTCGGTCTTTCTTATTCACTGTCCAGCTTTTGCATGCATATGGAGAAAACAAAAACCAAACCCTTGGCCATCGAGGTGATTCCAACTCATAGCGACCCCACAGGACAGAGCAGAACTGCCCCAAAGGGTTTCCAAGGAGCGGCTGGTGGATTCAAACTGCTGACCTTTTCATTAGCAGCTGAACACTTAAGCACAGTGCCACCAGCGCTCCGCATGCATAGGAGGCGATTGAAAATACCATGGCTTGGGTTAGGAGAACATTAATCCTCAAAGTGATGTTTTGCTTTTTAATACTTTAAAGAGGTCTTTTGCAGTTGATTTGCCCAATATAATACATCATTTGATTTCTTGATTGCTGCTTCCATGAGCATTGATTGTGGATTCAAGTAAAATGAAATCCTTGACAACTTCAGTATTTTCTCCGTTTATGTGATGTTGCTTATTGGCCTAGCTGTGAGGACCTTTTGTTTTCTTTATGTTGAGGTATAACTCATACTGGAGGCTGTCGTCTTTGATCTTCATCAGTAAGTGCTTCAAGTCCTCTTGGCTTTCAGCAAGCAAGGTTGGGTCATCTGCATATTGCAGGTTGTTAATGAGTCTCCCTCCAATCCTGATTTTGAGGCAGTCATACAGCAGGTGCCAATTAGAGATACTGACGCCAACAGCCGTAAAAACCCAAATGCCTGCTACCCCTTCAAACCCTATAACCATCTCCCCTGCTCTGATTCCTTGGTTAAAACCTCCTGATAATTCATGTTCCTATCAAGTTGTGTATAGTCCCTGGGGTGGTACAAACATCTAATGTGCTCAGCTACTAACCAAAAGGTTGGAGGTTTGAGTCCACCCAGAGGTGCCTCAGAAGGCCTGGTGATCGACTTCTAAAAAAACAAGCCACTGAAAACCCTATGGAGCACAGTTCTACTATGACTCACATGGGGTTGCCAGGAGTCAGAATTGATTCGAGGACAACTGGTGGTTACCTCGTTGTACGCACAGAGACTGCTTCTGGGCAAGCTGCCACTGTTCTGCTTTTATCTGTTACTGGTAGTCTGAGTTTGTTTAGCATCAGTCAGAATCTCCCAACTCAAAATGAAGTGAAGCCAACCACCTGCATCATGAAGGTAGCAGTCAGGCTTTAGGTAGTGGCTGATCTGAAGGCCCGTCGGCCTGCCCAGAAATTCTGTAGAGGGCACTGCTGCCTTCGACAACTTCCCAACTTTACCTAAATACCTGCTCAAACCAGAGACATCCCAAAGACTGATAACAGCTGACGTTCACTGTTTCTGCTTACTGTTACCAGGCTGTTTACCATCTCTGCCTGACCTCAGGTGCCTGCCATGCTCAGCTCTCCCATTTTCACAGCCACAGAAAGCCCTGCTAGACCTCCTTCCGCTGAGGTAGTGGCTGTCAGGTTTGTGGAACACAGTTTCAGTTCTCCTCTTGCCTCTCAATCTGCCCCTCGACCTTACTACATCCCTGTCACCTTCTTCAGCCCCTCCAGAAACCCCAGCTCTTCCACTTCTCTTCTTCACTTCAAACCCCAGGCCTAATAACTCCTTCCTATCACCAGAAGCCTAAAATATAGCGCATAGCTGAAGCCGTCGTTGCCTTCCATGTGTAAAACTGGAGACGGAATAGCACAGGCTCAACATGTTCTTACAACCTAGAGTCCTAGGGGCACCATAGTTAAAAACCATCTACTGCAGCTCCTTCATTTCAGTAGTTGAAGAAACCGAGCCAGGAGACAAATGAAACGACTCACCGAAGGGCGGCCAGTCATAGCCAGGCCTAAAGCCCCACTTCTGTATTTAATTTTCTCTGGGAAAAATGTATCTACAAACCTTATTCTTTCGTAAGGTTCACTTGTTCAAGCTGCTGTACTGTATCGAACTTCAAAAAAAAATTTTTGAATGCAAAAAAATTAAGAATTTTAGTTCCAAAGCTACAGCGTGACCAAGCAAGCCACAAAAATTCACCTGTAAAACTGGATATTGGACTCAATGACCATGAGGACTCTTTCCAGCTCAATTTGATAATCTATTGGGTTCTTCTACTCGCCGTAGGCTAAAACAGTGATGATTTTTGTTAGGGTAAGATAATTTATCCAAAACTTGGAAATGAAATAAGAAATAGAAATGCCTCTGTATGTCACACTAGAACAAGCTTTACAAACTTCTTTAAGGATCATTTGACCAGGGGAAAATAACTTTATTTTACCATTTATTAGATTCCACTTATTTTACAAGTCTTGCTATGAGTTAGAAACAAGTCAGCAACTGGTTTTTTACTGGGCCACTTAAAATTAGACACGAACTTATAGAAAACTGATAAACCAAAACCCAAAAACCCAGTGCCGTCGAGTCGACCCTGACTCATAGTGACCCTATAGGACAAAGTAGAACTACCCCATAGAGTTTCCAAGAAGCGCCTGGCGGATTCGAACTGCCAACCCTTTGGTTAGCAACTGTAGCACTTAACCACAACGCCACCAGAGTTTCCAAGAAAACTGATAAGGGGCAATAATTTTTCTTTTTGTCCAGAAGGAAAGATAATCCCAAAGGTTATGGTTTCACTGCATGGTGGGACACGCAGCAAGTTTCCTTGTTCACACGCACTATGAATATCCCAGTTTCGTTGCACTCTCTTTTGGACTGGCTTTGTCATCCTGTTGGTTCCCTTACTTACCAGGTAAAGAAAACCCAATATGTGCTGACCGTGTGCATGAGAATCAAGTGTCCAACATCTTGAAAACTGTACTGACAGTTTTTAAAAATGATTTTTCCAAAATCAACAGAAATACATGCTCCATGAACATTCAGAAAACATAAACAAGCATTAAAAATACAAAAATAGCTCTTTTAAGATCTACAGAGGATCAGATTGACAACAGCAACTTGAAAGATTAGACAGGAACCTGGGGGGGGCAGTGAATTTATGTTAATGAGGGAGGAACAACTCAGAAAAGGTGAGAATGGGTTGCACAACTGGAAGAATGTAACCAATGTTACTAAATTGTACATGCAGAAACTGTTAAAAAATAAAAAGGAAATGCTGACAGATTCTGATAAATGTAACTAATGTCACTGAACTAACTGTGGAAACTGTCAAATGGGAACCTAACTTTCTGTGTAAACTTCCAATAAAAACTCAATAAAATATAATTAAAAATAAATAAAAACTTACAAATTTCCCTCCCTAGCTGGATCCAAGCACTATTATTTTTTGGTACCTGCTGGGTTAATCATTTTTCTAAAAGTGATAAAACTATACTATATATGTGAAAAATGTTGGACTGGCAAATATTATATTATCTACACTTTCACAACACAAAAAAAGGAATACAATTATACATGCTAATTTGTGGTCTTGTTTCTTTCCTTTCAGAAATACTCTGTTTTCTCATATGAAACGTCGTCTACACCATAATTCACGAGTACGGAGATTCTCTTATACTGCTATCCTATCATTTACTTGTCCAGTTCCCTATTAGGTTTTTGGTTTTTTTCCCCCCAGCTTCTCATTATTATAAAGCATTCTATGGTAAACATCTTTGAGGATACCTAAAGAATCTCTTATTTTTAACTCTCTTTAGGGTGTAAGAAGTCACTGAGAACTTCGTAACAACTATGGCCTGAAGACCACTGCGAGGATATTAGTGTTGTGTGGCTAAGGAATGCAAGAACCTGTCAAAGCTCAGGGCATGATATTCCCCCGATCATTGATATCTCCTTCAATCCTTGCTTTTCCTTCTGGTAGTCTTCATGATAAAGCTTTAAGAATCAGGTTAATAAGGTTAGCAGAAATGGGGCAGCTGCAGATTTCACAGAGAAGGAAAAGTCAAATAGGGGCTGGAATCCACCCCACCTCCCCACCCCCCACTTTGGGAAAGCAGACACAACACAGGCAGCTCCACCTACCTGGCCCACCCCAGAGCAGCTGGTCTCCCAGTCGGCGAGGTGACTAGCTCAGGGTTCCATCGCTCCCTCCCACCCAACCTGCTCTACTGACCCCGTCGTGGACAACATCCCACTCTGCGGTACCTCCTACTTCTGCCCGGACCCCATCTATAAAAACAAGCTGGGCTGTGCAAGAGAGGCCCAGGTGCTCATTTATCTGGTTCTAAACAAGTCCCCTCCACTCCCCGTCTTCACAGTCTCATCTGTGAAATGGGGTGAACAAACAATACCTACCCAAGCCGGTCCGTCAGGAGCAGCGCAAGGAGCAAGGATGAAGCACGCATCCGCCTCCAGCCACCTACATTCCCCTCCTGTCAACCCTGCGACTTTACCAACTCACGCTAGTCGAAAAGGTGATTTTCCAAGTTGGGAGGTCTCCACGCGCGCTAAGCCACCCGTGCCATGATAAAGCCAAACAAAAGGCGGGCCGCCGGGGCTCAGGGAACTTCAGGCCCGAAGGGCGCTCGAAGCCCACGCCCTGGGGTGCACGCGTCCTGAGGACCACTTCGGGCTCTGGACGGCAGGGCCCAGGTGGCCGCGCGCGCGCACGGGCAGAGGCACTGCGGACTCCCAGAGGGGTGCACCCGGCCGGAGTGCAGGTGCCCAGACCGCGGTGCAGGCGCCCAGAGCGGTGCGGACCCTCGGGGCGGTGCAGGCTCCCAGACGGGTGCACCCGGACGGGGGTGCAGGCGCCCAGAGCAGTGCAGGCCCCCGGGGCGGTGCAGGCGCCCAGACGGCGGTGGAGGCGCCCAGAGCGGCGCACCCGGACGGCAGTGCAGACCCCCGCGGCGGTGCGGGCTCCCGGACGCCCTGCGCGCACCAGGGGGGACCCCTCCCCGGCCCCGGCCGGCCTGGCCCCCGCACTCCCCGCCACCTCACCTGCGGGCGCCCTGGCCGCGGCTCCGCGCGCCTCCTCGCTCCCGAGCGCGCATCTCCCGGGCCCGGCGCCGCTGACCACACCCCGGCAGTCACCTGACTGCGAAACTGCAAGGTCACCACTTGGCAGGGCGCGCGCGGAGCGGGCACAGTCCGGGGCGTCAGCGCGCACCCGCCGGCCCCGGGGCGGAACCACGACGCTGGGCCCCTCCCCGCGCGGCTGGGAGCTACCACCACGCGCGCCCGGGCGGGGAGAGACAGGGCCGTACCACGCCGCGGGTGGGGGGGACACTGGCCTGAACCCGCGGCCGGTGAAATAAAACCTGGGCTTGCGGCGCTCCCACCTCCACGGTGGAGCTTGGCCTCCTGACCCCGCAGCTTGCTTCGTTTATATTTTCTGCACCTGCTGAACTTAATACGCTCATCGTGGCTCAATTTGATAGCTAAGGAAATCCAAACCCCAAATCGGTTGCCCTTTCTTATGCACGTAAATGGCTTTTATAACATAAACAGTATTATGTATTCTGCAAATGACTTCTTTCCACTTAACAGCACATATGGGAGGGTTTTCTATGTAAGTACATATACTCTTTGAGGTCAAGTAGATTCCAACTCACAGCGACCCTATAGGACAGAGTAGAACTGCCCCATAGGATTTCCAAGGCCGTAAATTTTAACCTTTATGGAAGCAGACTGCCACATCTTTCTCCCGGAACCTGAGAAAAGAGAATTTAAACAAGGTAAAAGTAATATCCAAGCAACATTATCATCGTGATTCTACAATATAGGGAAAAACAAAACAGCCTCCTGAGAACTGCTCAGAGATCTCCGGATGAGGGGAGCAACCCGAGGCTTCCCCATGCCTTTCTCCCCTCCTCCTGGCTCCCCACAGGCCTGGTGCCCGGCAGATGGGTCACTGTTCTGGTGGACTCGAAGCCGGACAGCTGAGGGACCTGCCTGTGCGGACTCCTGTCTGGAGCGCTTACAGGGCCCTTCCCTGGACAGTCTTTTTTGTTTTATGCCTATGCCCTTGCCAACAGCCACGTCCTAATAGGAAATTCCATGCCTGGGATTGGACTTCGGCTACGCCTGGACCCGGTCTCTCCACAGGAAGCCCCCAGCAACTATGGAACGAACAAGAGCCTTGGAACAAGGAAGACCCAGGTGAGAATCCTGGTTTTACCCCTCGACTGAGCGACCGGGAAGATTTCCATAACCTCTCTGAACCTCAAATGCTTCATTTATAAAAATGAAATGAGAATAACCCACTGTCAGAAAGGTGATAAAAATGTTTATTTCAAGCATTCAAATATCAGTTTCACTTCCTCAAACTATCCCTTAACCACTAGCAAATTAATTCTTTGCATTTTAGTTTCTTCATCCCCACCGAGAAATAAGAAACCCTGCCCTTATTTATCCATCCCAAGGTTATTAGTCCTTAAGTGTAATTATGTGGAAATAACTGATATTAGTTATTATTGTTATCTGAACAATTCCCTACCCTCTGAACCAGCCCCTCTCCCAGGACCCTGGGGAAAAAAAACTAAACATGTTTATATTAATTTATTGTTGTTAGTTATAGCAACCCTAGAGGACAGAATAGAACTGCCCTAGGGTTTCCAAGAGCGGCTGGTGGATTTGAACTGCCAGCCTTTCTGTGAGTAGCCATAGCTCTTAACTACTGTGCCATCAGGGCTCCATATTGGTTTACGACTGTATATTTATTGATAAACAGCAGGGCTGCAAGCTGATAGTCAGGACGCTAAGTCTAGGGGTGCTGCCTCTCCGTAGCTGTGTGTCTATGGACAAGTCACTGACTTTTCCTAGCCGCAGAATCCTCACCTTTCAAGTGGAAGATGTGGATAGTATCTACCTGATAATTCTGCTGGGAGAAGTCGATGAGCTCACGGTATGACATGGAACACCGCTTGCTAGTGTGTTATCATCCAACATGTGTTTCTTAAAGTAAAAAGTCTTAAAAAAAAAAAAAAAAGAGTTGATGCTTTATGAACTGTGAACTAAGTTGGAAATATCAAGTGTTGTTATCTCTGCTTTACAGATGAGGAAGGCAAGGTTCAGGTGTGTGACTCCTCCAAGGTCACACAGCAAAGTAAATAGAAGTTTGCCCCTCTGGCCACCCCCTAGAATACTCCCTACTCTGTTATCCGAGGTGGCTTCTGCGGGAGCAGTCTGTGGAAGGGGCACAATTTTATTCACCTTGCCTATTCCATCCATTTATCCCATGCTGTCCTCCCTTCTGAAAGGTCCCAGGATGGCTCAGAAGGGTTGCACTCACTGCCAACTGAAAGGTTGGTGGTTTGAACCCACCCAGCAGTGCTACAAAAGAAAAATCGTGGCAATCTGCTACTGTAAAGATTAAGCCGAGAAAACCCTGTGAAACAGTCCTACCCAGTAACACGTCGGGTCGTCCTGAGTCGGGCCAACTTGAAGGCAGCTAACAACGGCAGCAACCCTCCCTTCTAAGGATCAGGCGCACAGAAGATGGAGTTCAGTGGCCTAGAACTGGGGGGTTTGTTTGTGAGTTTATATTGCAATTATTTGGAGAACGAGGAGCAACCTAACTCAGCATAAAAAAAGCGGCTTTGAGTCAGACAGACATGGGCTGTCTGCACACCAGCTGTGTAAAATTGGGGGTGTACTTGATTAGCCTCTCAGCCATGGGTCCTCAGCTGTGAAATCGGCGTGGCAGTACCTGATAAGGTTGCTTTGAAATTTCCTAAGGTGCTTATTGTTTGGAGCACTCTCAAACACATTTCCATGTGGCTCACATACACTACAAAGAGCCCTTTCCTGAAGATCCTATGATCCCACGAATAGCATGCCAGCCTCACCCTATAACCCCTTGTCCCAACCCATAACCCCTTGTACTGCCTCTTTTTTTTCCCTATCGCACTTCTCACCGTTAGATATATTCTTTTTTTGTCTGTTCATTGTTTATTTTAGTTATTTTTTATTTCCTGTCTCTTCTGACTAAAATGTAAGCTGTACGAGAGTTGATGCTGTTAGTTCTGACTCACAGGGACCCTATGTACAACAGAACACAACACTGTCCTGTCCTGCGCCATCCTCACAATCCTTGCTGTTTGAGCCCACTGTTGTAGCCACCGTGTCAATCCATCTCATTGAGAGTCTTCCTCTCTTTCGCTGATGCTCTACTTTACCAAGCATGATAAAGGACTTGATAAAGTAGAGGAACTGGTACCTCCTGACATGTCCAAATTATGGAAGACAAAGCCACCATCCTCACTTCTAGGGAACACTCTGGCTATACTTCTTCCAAGACAAATTTGCTCATTCTCTATTTCTTCCCAGACAGATTTCTATGAGGCTAGTGACTTGATTTTATTCACTCATTTATCCCCACCACTTAGAATAGTACCTGGCACATAGTTGGTGCCCAATCAATGTTTGTTGAAAGAACAATTGAAATAAGATATGAAAAGCACTATAACAAGTTACCTTTATCCACCCTGCCTGCCCCACCTCCCTGGGCCTAATATATGAGAGGTTCTCAAACTGTTCATTGAGTTGAATTAAAAATATGATAGACCCCGAGACACATGCTCTGTTTGTTTGTTTTCCTATGAAGATGAAGATAATCTCTGCCATACCTACCTCTCGGGACTATTTGAGGAATTAAACCTTGTTATTAGTTGCCCTCGAGTCCATTCCAACTCATGGCGGCCCCATGTGTGTCAGAGTAGAACTGCACCATAGGCTTTTCAAGGCTGCGATCTTGAAAACCAGGTCTGCCTTCCGAGGTGCCTCTGGCTGGGTTTGAAGCACAATGTTGCAGCTAGTAGTCAAGCACTTAACCGTTCACACCACCCAGGGCCTCCTTGGGGATTCAATAGGACACGCAAATTGTGAAAGCCTTTTAAATTACTTATCTTTTATACATTGTGGAAAGGATTTTCATTCACATTCAAGTTTATTTTTTTTTTGATGTCTCACTTAAGTTTATTGAAACCCTGAGTCCTTAGTAAAAAAAAAAAAGATATAAAAATACATGTATTGTAGAATACTTACTATATGCCAGATGCTGTACCCGCAGCCTTCAAGGGTTATTTCAGTTCGTTTTCATACATGTTATTAGGTCTGTCCTGTAAATAAGGCACTAAGGCTTGGAAAGATTGAATAATTTGCTCGGTCTTATAGCTGGTAAGTTCCTCAGCTTGAGTTTAAATATTCAATATTATGTCTTTCTTTTATGCCATCTTTAAAGCATAGTGATAAAAATCAATAATGAAAAGAAAAATTGCAGGAATAATGGATGATAAATATCCAGGTGGAATTTAGACGACTTTGAATGAAATGCAGGCCAATTGCTGCCCAGGAAACCCTGGTGGAGTAGTGGTTAAGTGCTATGGCTGCTAACCAAAGGGTCAGCAGTTTGAATCCACCAAGCACTCCCTGGAAACTCTACGGGGCAGTTCTACTGTGTCCTGTAGGGTTGCTACAGGCACTGGGTTTGGTTTTTTTTTTTTTTTTTTTTGGTTTACACTCAGCCCAGATCAGGGCAGTGGTGTTTACAGGCTGGTTACTCACTTCCGGCCTGCCTTGGGCCACTCTGCCCTCACTGCCTCCCTTCCACAGATGTTTAAGTTTCCTGCATACCAGGCACCATGCTGAGCATTTTTTTCCTTCCTTTCTGTGAACTGGTTCATTTAAAATTCGCAGTGTTTGCCTGAGGCAGGCATTACTATCTATATTCATAGATTAAAAAAAAACAAGGTTCAGTGAGGTTAAGTCACTTGTTCAAGGAGAGGACACCAAAACCAAACTCACTGCTGTCCAGTCGAGGAGCACCTGGTGGATTTGAACTGCCAATCTTTTGGTTAGCAGCCAAGCTCTTAACCACTGCACCATCAGGGCTCCAAGTCAACATGTAACAGGTAAATGACAAAGCTGAGTTTTAAACTACGGTACCTTAAGGTGCTTGGAGAAGGTGACTGAAATTGACTTTTTAATGCAAGTGGTGAGAGACAGTTTTGACATGACCATTTTTTTTTCCTGATCATAAAAGCAATACATATGTATTATCATATTTATTTCAGAAACAGTTGTTTTAGAAAGATATTAGCAAAAATATGGTCAGATTGCTTCACTTCAGCCTTTTTCTTTCTCCTAGAACTCAGCAAAATGACTGAATCCCCAGAGGGATGGATAACAGGGTGAGAGAGGGAGGAGAGAATTTCCCAAAGTTGAAATCCGTAGCGTTATTCACCAGAGCAATCGTTAATTCTGTAGGAGAGCTGTATCACACATTATACTTCCAAACACCTGTTTTAAAGCATAGGACCCCAAGTTCATCATTGCTGACAACGAATCAGCAACAAACATGTGATTCTTTGGATTTATGCAATTCAAGTGAGCAGGTTCTTAGCCTATCTATGGCAAAATGCAAGCTTCTTAGAAAGGAAGAAAAAACATTTATCAGAGAAAAATGTTATTTTCCTAGAATCCATCCCTGCTTATATTAGCATTCATTGTATCCATTTCTTTTTCTGAAAAGCATATCCCTCTTATAAATTGAAAAATTTTGAGCCACAAAACACAGTGCCTATGTCTTGGACCCAAAATACTCAGAATAAAGTACAGAGCCCTGAACTCAGGGGTCTTGAGACTTCATTTCTTGCCAAGGTTTTATTTCCTACTGGCTTTGTAACCTTGGATGGGTTGCCTAACCTGTCTGAGTCCCAACTGTGAAACGATGATGTTGGTCTCTAAAGCCTCTTGCAGCGTTGAAGTTCTGTGATCCCAAGGTTTGTGCTGCTTAAGGGTCAGATAAACCACTGTGATCAGGGCTCTCTCTGTTGAAAATGACGTCACAGGAGCTAATGTTTGTAATTATCTTGGCACCAATGAATCCTTAAATCTCAGTTGGCCAAACACATTACCATAGCAACCAGCATCTAAAAAGTGCCCTGGGGGGGGGAAAAAACTGCCCTGCAAGATTACCTTGATTCAAGGGCTACAAAGCTGAAGCATTCTTGTGGGTCCACCAAAACACCTGATCCAGAACAGAGGTTCTCACCTGGGGAAAGCTTTTGCCCCTCTTTCCCAGGAATGCTTATTAATGTCTGGAGATGTTTATGAAAGGGTGGGTGTGGGGGGTGGGCATGCTACTGGCATCTAGTGGGTAGAGGCCCGGGCTGCTTCTAAACAACCTACAGTGCACCAGCCAGACTCCGACAAAGGTGAATTACGGAGCCCAAAATGTCAATAGTGCTCAGGTTGGGAAACTCTGATCTAGACAGAGGAAATGCCTCCTATTAAAAAACAAAAATATGCTGGCAAGGAACACTGTAATCTAAGTGGGCTTTCTACTGCCCCCAAATCAGTCTTACTTATTCAGTTACACCTCTTAGAATTCCATCAGGTGGTATTCAGGTGGCCTAAAATATTTTCGTGCAACTTCGAGAAATGCTTAGTTCTTATCTAGAGAGATAGAATCCCTTTATTTTTCACAGCAGTTACTATTTTAGGAGCAAATTTACCATCTGTAAACCAGCCTCCTCCCTCCTCCCCTGACCCAACAGATAGCATAATGTGGTGTAAATCAAATAGGTAGTCAGATAAAAGAAAGCCAACTTCAGAGGTTTTTTTTGTTTTTTTTTTTTTCCTTTAAGTCAGGTAGATAAGTCTAAAAAGTTAACACTGAATTGGTGCATCTGCTAAATTGCCAAACGATGAAAATTTACCTCAGGTTTTTCTTTCCAAGTTTTCCTCCCCGGCAACTGCACTGAGTTTAATTTATAGATGAGGATGTGAAACTTGAGATCAGCTGACCAGAAACCACAAACAGTAATTAAGAAACAAAGCTCCCATTCTCATTTTCTCCCTCGCCTTTAAATAAAGTAACTAAATTGAAATTGTTGTGAAGAAACCAGACTCCAAATGTTCTGGCTCTCACTACCTTTTGACGGTCTCAGTTAATCAGAATATTAGCACAACTCAGGAATCTAATTACTACGTAGAGAACAAGGTGGGGCTACCTGTAATTTTAATGGTAAAGTGGCAGGCGTGGCGTTCATTACAAGGAAGGTTTGAGTCACTAACATGAGAAGAGGGGTGTAACAACATTTCTAAGGAGCTAGGACTTCCACGCTCCATGTGATGTCAGTCATTCCAGTGGTACATGGCCATGCAGAACTGCAGTGTTCCTAATTGGCAGACATTGCGTAAGTTGTTTCAAGGTAAAGAGGCTGCCAGGTGAAGTGCTAATGCAGTCATGAGCCACATAACATCCGTTCAGGCAACGTCCAGCTGCATGTATGTCCGTGATCACTTACAGCTTTGCTAAGTATATACATAAAATACGTCCAAATCACATAACGTCCTATTTCATGGAACATATCGTGGATGTTAAGCGATGCATGACTGTATTTATATGATACAGCATAAGTGAGAACATAAAAGGAGCAAGCTGTCTTACTCAGGGAAAACTTGATCATATTAGTATAAAATTTTACTCACGCTGATCTATAGATTAAGAGCCATATGTCTTGAGCAAAAATGCAGCTGGGGTCCCTTTATTTCCGCACGCTAGCAGTAAGGCCCTATGTTCTTCTCTACCAGTAAATATTAGCCAAGGGGATCAATGAGCTACTGACTTCCAGGCGTCTAGGAGATTGCTGCTTCAGGGCACTGCAGTCACATCTCCGTTATATAGGAACTTATTTCCCACGTTTTTTATTTATCCAGGTAGGAAATTTTCCTTTTTTTTTTTTTTGGTTTATTGTATTTTCACTAGAAGGGGATCATCAGAGGAAAATTGCAAAAAAAAAAAAAATTAAGCTCATATTAGTGTTTCCTGTTAGCAGCTGCCTCAAAAGATTTTTGGGGTGTTGACTGTACTTAGGTCCCTGCGTGATGCAAAAGGTTTGCTCTTGGCAACTAACCTAAAGGCTGGCAGTTTGAATGCACCCAACGGCACTGTGGACGAAAGGCCTGGCGATCTCCTTTTGTAAAGATTACAGCCAAGAAAATGCTATGCAGCACAATTGTAGTCTAACACAGGGAGTCGCCTTGAGTTGGAATCAGCTTGAGAGGAACAAGTTTGGTTTTGGCTTGGTTGATTGGTTAAGTTGGGATTGGCAGAACATTGCTGACTTTTCTCTGTTTTACCTTCTGAAATATATAATTGAAATACTGGTGCAAATTAGATATTATCAGAGGGGGAGAGGGGCATATCAGAATCACTTGAGGACTTTTTTTTACCTCATATATCCCCTTCCATTGATCCATTGTCCTATTCTGGAAAATTCCATTCCCAGCTTGGCTTCCTTCCCCTCAACCCCTTATATTGCGCCATGGTTATGAATGAGAGACTGTCATATAGCTTAGGTGTATTGGGGCAGAGAACAAACCGGAAATTAGTGTAAATTTTATTCAAAGATCTGAGCAAAATTCTTATTAATATATTCAATTTACTTAAAGAAAAGAAAAAAGTTATTTATGCTTCTGTTTAAAACACCAGGAAAGAAACAGTGATTAACCTTAGGGTAATTACTACAGCAGAGAAAACAGTAATACCTACTTGTATCATGTTTTAATTTATAACGTAGGCCTCATAAACATTATTTCATTTTAGTATGTGCTCAATGAATATTAATTAAAGGAAATAAGTAATTGTGGCCATTTCAGTTAACCTTGGTATATTCCAAAAAGAGAAGAGATATTGCTCTCAAAATAGAATGTATTCTTAGAATAATTGCAAAAGTAAACCTTGGTTTCAGCATTATGTGTATGTTATGTTTGCTGGAATTTACATCCACATCTTCAGGAGAATGAATAGTTCTTCCACCCCTGCTAAAAGCTTACAAACAGACAAAAAAAAAGACAAACAAAAACAACAGCGACAACAAAAGCCCTTGGAATTTGGAAGGTGCCTGTGTTAACATTTTACGTAAAAAAGAAGATAATGACAACAGCATTTCCCGTTGTTTTAAAATAGTATCCAAGTCTCAAAGTGGAGGACATGATATTTTACATGTCTCATAGTCTAAAATGGGTAGTAAAACCTGAGGTTAGACACCTCTCCCAAAGGACAGCTGGACAACCAGTCCTACTAACACCCATTGCCGTCAAGTCGATTACAACTCATGTTGACCCTATAGGACAGAGCAGAACTGCCCCGTACAGTTTCCAAGGAGCACCTGGTAGATTCGAACTGCTGACCTTTTTGGTTAGCAACCATAGCTCTTAACCACTACACCACCAGAAAAAAAAAAAAAAACCCATTTATTCCCATAATCACTTATTCACATAGGAGGAAGAAGAAGGAAAGGAGCCTGTGTGTCATTGACCTGGTGAGCCTTGTCCACTGTCCATCACGAGCACTTACTTGCTCACCTAGGTGAGGTGGAAGAACTCCAAGAAAGTCTTTCATAGAGACTGGGGTACCTGCAAGAAAGGGGGATTGGTGTCCTGTTCCTAGCTGGATGCTTACTGAGCTGAAGCCCTTCCTTGGCCCACCCTGTTGTCACCATCAAAGAAGACCGCACTGAGAGGATTCTTGGAACATGGGGTTCTGAAGTTTTGGGGGTCTGCTTCTGGAGATTTTTGAAAGTAGAAGGTCCTCAAAAGTAGCTTATTCCAGCAGAGTTTGGAGAGATTCTGGTGTGGTTTACCTAAAAAGATGGTGACAATGACACCCATGTTGTCTTTTCGTGGCTTTCACAGGGTGTGACAGGACACTCCAGGGATGCCTGGGACTGCATGTGAAGAAATGAAGCTAGAAGGGGAACGGGAGCTGTGTGACTTTCCAGGAGGCTGCCAGTCCAGGTTGTGAGATGGGGAAAGGGGACTGGGTATAGATGTTGGCAGCACCAAAGGGAGACTTCTATGTCCCTTTCTGAGGGACTCCTCAGCATTGCAAAGGGCTGGAGTGAAGCTGAATGCCACCCCCAGGAAAACTATGGGTACCACTTAACGAAGATCAGTACAGTGGAAGTACAGGCCTCTGGGAACAGACAAAACCAGGTCTGATCAGAGTAAGGCCAGGGACCCCCCCCACCACGGCGTGATTTGTAAGATGACCTGGTCTCTCCTTGCTGTCCCCAAGACCATAGCAGCTAGGGGCTGGAAGGAGGAGGAAGCAGAGATATGAAAACAGTGTATTACCCATCCCCGCCCCCTCTCCAAGCCCACCTAGAGGACTCCCCAGTTCCACTGCATCCTCAGGGGGAGGTGGTGCGTACGGGAGCAGCCTGAGCAGGCACCAAAGGTAGATTTCAAGAATGACTTGTTCACAGTCCCTGTGCACGGCTTCCGCTCTGCTTTCTATTAAGTTTTCTCCTGGACCGTTTCCTCTGACTAACTGAAGATGAAAAAATGTGGGATCAACAGCAGATTTAGATGGTAAACAGTTTTCGGAAGGACATATGTGGACGTGGATCTTTCAGAAGGGTCCCAAGTTCTGTGTCCCCTGCAAATGCGCACTAACCAGTCACTGTTGAGTCAACTCCAACTCACGGTGACCCCACCAGTGTCAGAGCAGAACTGGGCTCCATAGGGTTGTCAACGGCTGATCATCCCAAAGTAGATTGCGAGGCCTTTCCTCTGAGGTACCTCTGGGTGGACTTGAAACGCCAACGTTTTGGCTGGCACATTAACCGTTTACACTAGCCAGAGATTCCGTGAATGCTCACTAGAAGGTCCTTACTACAAAAGGTATATTTCAAAGCAGATAGAGTCGCGGTTGATGAGGGATGCTTATTTTTACATAGGACTCAAGGTAATAAGTATAGGCCGAACCCATTGGCGTCGAGTCGATTCTGATTCATAGAGACCCTAGAGGACAGAGTAGAACTGCCCTATAGGGTTTCCAAGGAGCACCTGGTGGATTTGAACTGCCGACCTTTTGGTTAGCAGCCATAGGTCTTAACCACTTCACCACCAGGGCTCCTAATTAGATGATATTAGGTAATTGTTAATTTTCTTATACAGGTTAAAGAGTTATCATGATTATGTTCTTTTATTTAAGAGAAGTGTGCTGAAGTACTGGGCCCAAGTTAAATGACAGTGGCAGCTTAGAAACAGCTCAGCAATGTGTTAATGTGTGTATATGTATATAATGCAGTGACATAAAGTAAATACGACAAAACATAAAAATAATTGTTGAATCTAGTGTTTGGTATTTGAGTATTTTATTATTTTTTAATGTTTTCTATAGTTTGAAAACTTTCATACTAAGTGGGAAAAATGCATGGATTATTAAAACAATATTTTGACCTATTGAGACAGCCCATTTCCAGTCTTAAAATGAAAGCAGTATGAACAGTATAGAGGTTATGAGCTCAGTTGTGGAAGCCAGACTAAGCCACTCCTTCTACACACTTTCTATCTGCGAGATCCTGGGCAAGTTGCTTAATTTCTGCATGTGTCATTTTACTGTAGGGTTGGGCTAAGAACTGTGCCTGCCACCAAACGCTGACATCGAGGCCGCACGCGCGCACCAGTGTGGCTACACTGAGTTGTTAAACGTTAAAATACTCCCAAAGCACTTGATAAATAGCTGATTTTCTACAACTCCCTGGATCCAGCAATTCATGTTGTACTGAGCTGGTTACTTTATATTTTGAATATTGCCTCTGTTTATCTTCTAGGACTCTTGTCGGAATTCGCTGAGTTAATATATTCAGTGAACAAAGAACTTAGAACTATGCCTGCCACCTAATAAGCACTATTTTTTTTTCCAAGTGTTTGCTATTATAAGTCAGTCTTTTTGTTTTTACAGAAGACTGGCTACCAAACCTTTGTTTGCTTTATGCTCAAGGTAGATTGAAGTTCAATGTGGAAGCAATTAAGTCCTTAACTAAAGTACATAATTAACAAATAATTGAAAAGAATAGATAAGGTCCACAAAAGAGTTTCATCTCTTTATACTTCATCCTGAAATATTACTTGTAAATTTAAATCGTTACTTTGCATGTACTTGTTATAAATTAAAACCTGTGTGTACAGAAATCCGAAGGTTAATAAAGTAAAGCTGAAAAGCGGATTTAAAAGCCGTCGCTATCAATTTCAGATGCAGGCATTTTATTGAGCTTCGTAGCTGTTTTGGTAAAAACAAAGATATTAAATTATCAGGGGCGTTACGCGGAAGGTAAGTAGGAGATTTGCAGGGCACAAAAGACCGGCTTGAGATTTGGGGTGGAGGGTATGAGAGGAGAAGGCAGCAGGACTGGTCTGTGCAGCACCTCGGAAGGCAGCGAGGTCAGGGGAGGGGAGGGGAGGGGAGGGAGCTGCTGGAAATGAAACGGAAAGGTGGCACGGATTAGTGTAATGGATTTGAACTGTGTCCCCCTCCCAAAATATGTGTTGTAAATCCTAACCTCTATGCCTGTGGTTATAATTCCATTTGGGAATGGGTTGTCTTTGTCATGTGAATGGAACAGGATTAGTGTAAGGAGTGTCTTGAGTCCATTTTTTTAGCTATAAAAGAGATTAAATGAGCAAGGGAGGAAGCAGAGATGGGGAAGAGAGATGCCAAGCCACATGAAGATCGCCCAGGAGCAGAAGCTCAGAAGAGACAAGGACCGTCCTCCAGAGCCCACAGAGGGAAAAAGCTTTTCCCAAGAGCCGGCACCCTGAATTCAGATGTCTGGCCTCTTAAACTCTGAGAAAATAAATTTGTTAAAGCCATCCACTTGTGATATTTCTGTTATAGCAGCACTAGATAACTGTCATGGTTTGAGCTGTATCCCGCCAAAATATGTGTCGACTTGGCCAAGCCATGCTATCCAGTATTGTGTAATTGTCTTCCATCTTGTGGTATTGCATGTGTGGTAAACCCTAAACCTCAGGATTACAGTGGAGTGCATCAGTCACACCCTTACTAAAGGTTGTGGCTCAAGTCACCACCTCACTCAAGACATACCCTTGCTTGAGTCACACCTTTTATCTTATAAGAGATAAAAGGAAAGAGAAGCAAGCAGAGGGAAGAGGGACCTCACCACCACCAAGAACGAGCTAGGAAAGGAGCGCGTCCTTTGGACCCAGAGTCTCTGTGCTGAGAGCCGCCTAGACCAAGGGGAAGATGATGACAAGGACCTTCCTCAGAGCTGACAGAGAGAAAAAGCCTTCCGCTGGAGCTGGTGCCCTGAATTCTTTCACAGTTTAGCCTCCTAAACTGTGAAAGAAAAAATTTCTGCTTGTGAAAGCCATCCACTTGTGGTATTTCTGTTATAGCAGCACTAAGTAACTAAGACAATTAGGTTGAAATTGTATTCTAGGCTGATGCACTTGAACACAACCCTGTAGGGCGAGTACTGATGAATTTAAACATTAAATTGTAAATTCTACATATTAAAAAAAAATGTCTTGAGGGCCACAGAACTCCCAGCAAGGTGGGGAATTCATGGTAAGCCACCAGCACTGAATTGTTCACCACAAACAGTGCCTGGTGGAGAGTGTGCCGGCAAGTTTGCTCCATGCAAGAGCTCAGAGGAGCAAACAAGTGTTAAATTGTACGTGGAGAGGTCCCCTGGGATCATATTTATTCATTTAATGAACACTTATTGGATGTCCACTCTGTGCCTATGGTAAGCTACATAACTGGGTTAGAAATGTGAAATGATATGTTATCGTCTTCACTACTCTCACAGAGTTCATAGTCTAGGAGAAAGAAGGATAGTCAGCTTTTATTTATCTGTCTGTCTAATCTATCCAGCCTGTCTATACTATGGACTGTCAGAAGAACAAACCAATCGAACTTAGAAGAAGTACAGCCAGAATGCTCCTTGGAAGCAAGGATGGCAAGACTTCATCTCAGGTACTTTGGGCATGTTATCAGGAGGGACCAGTCACTGAAGCAGAACATCATGCTTGGTAAAGTAGAGGATCAGCAAAAAAGAGGAAGACCCTCAATGAGGTGGGTTGACACAGTGGCTGCAACAATGGGCTCAAGCATAACAGTGGTTGTGAGGATGGTGCAGGACTGGGCCGTGTTTCATTCTGTTGTACACAGGATCACTGTGAGTCAGAACCAACTTGACAACACCTAATGATAATAATCTAACTTATTTATTTTGGAAATAAGCTCAGTGTGGCTCTGTGGTTATACTGCTAATGAGTCTAAGGACTAGAAATAAAATTTGGCCTTCAAAGGCAGAATCCACAGGTCAGGCAGCAGACTGCAGACTTCTGCAGGTTTTCATGTCAAGATCCCTATATCAGGAGATGGGAAGAATGCAACGTGGAGAGAGACAGAGAGTGAGTTCTGTCAAAATACCCATTTATAGCCTGGAGGCAGACCACATCCTAAGGAACTCCTCCTCCCAACTGATTGATTGATTACATTAAATTATACAATGGAAAGTGGTTACATTACACTACTTCATATTATGGAACAGCAACTAGTCTAGTGTTTGGCTAAGCCACTGTGAGTCATACCCTAGCTGACACATGAAATTAACCATCACAAGGTCCCTAGCAGAAACCCAGTGGTCCCACTAAATCCACGTGCCAAGTCTCTTACTGCCTAATTCCACTGACTCATTACTAAATGATCCTAATAGCAAAGGTTTCTCATCCAAGAGAATTGTTTCACCATTGAATTTTTGTATTTGTATAAATTTGGCCAACTTTAGAAGCATCATTATTGTGTCTCAGTTTTATGATTACACCCTCAAGAACTTTGAACTATTGCTTGCTAGTCTTGGGGTACTTATTTTTTGTAATATTTCTTATTTATATACTATCAGGACCTAAATTAAAGCAGTAATAATACTTGTTATCCATATAGCACATTAGGGTTCTCAAAGTGCTTTGACATGAAGTCATTCATTACTAACAATAGTTCTGTTAGGGAGGCAAGGCAGAAAGGATCATAGACATTTACACATGATAAAACGGAATCAGTGATAATAAATGGCTCACTCCCCGAGTTACGGGCTGGTAACAGGTGGAGGAGCTAGAATGAGAACCCAGGTATTCTGTCCCTCTACAACCTTCCCTTACATCCTCCTCCCTCACGGATTCAATATACCTGTGTTTATTGTCCATTTATTGTATGTACTTTGGACATATTATCAGGAGGGACCAGTCCCTGGAGAAAGACATCATGCTTGGCAAAGTAGAGCGTCAGTGAAAAAGAGGAAGACCTTCAGCTAGATGGATTGACACAGTGGCTGCAACAATAGACTTAAACAGTAAGGATCGTGAGCATGGCACAGGATTGGCCTGCGTTTCCCCCTGTTGCACATAGGCTCTCTGAGTCGGAACTGATGCAATGGCACCCAACAACAACAACAACAACAACAACAACAACACTGTTCATATGGGAAAGAGAAGTTTGGCTAGTAATACCTCCAGCTTCAGGCAGAAAGCACTTGTAATCAAGTCATGGAAAGTAAGGCACATAAATTGTCTTAACAACATCGTATAGCTCTGGGGAACATAATTATTAAACTCTTTATATTGTGTTTCTGCCCTCCGCAGTTTCTTTGGTAGCCTTATGTTCTTGATATTTTTCATCATTTGGAGTGGACAACGAGGATGGGTGGAAACAAGAATGAGAACAAGGTGAACGATAGAGGCTCAGGAAGAATATTCCCACTTTCAGAATTTTTGCTTCAGGACTACACTATAAATGAGACTGTAGGTTAATGAGGTGCTTTGGATCACAAAGGAACCCTACTTATCCCACCTGTCTTAGTCATCTAGTGCTGCTGTAACAGAAATGCCATAAGTGTATGTCTTTAACAAAGAGAAATTTATTCTCTCACAGTCTAGGAGGCTAGAAGTTTGAATCCAGGGGAAGGCTTTCTCTGTCAGCTCTGGGGGAATGTCCTTGTCATCAATCTTCTCCAGTTGAGGAGCTTCTCAGCTCAGAGGCCATGGGTTCAGAGGATGTGCTATTCTCCTGGCTCTTGTTTCTTGATGGTATGAAGTCCCCATGTCTCTCTGCTCCCTTCTCTCTTTTATGTCTCAAAAGAGATTGATTTAAGACACAACCTAATCTTGTAGATTGAATCCTCCCTCAATAACATAACTTCCACTAATCCCACCTCATTAACATCATAGAGGTAGGATTTATAACACATAGGAAAATCACATCAGATGACAAAATGGTGGACAAGCACACAATACTGGGAATCATAGCCTAGCCAAATTTACACACTTTTTTTGGTGACACGATTCAATCCATGACACCACCGGTAGATAATAAGGTTACAGGGAAGTTTTAATTTAGGAGCGGTTAGGTTTTTAAGGCTAAACTTTGGTCAAACTTAAACTCTGGCAACTGAGTTTCTTGCGTTCTGTTTAGGCATGCCTCGGTTAGTCAGTGTTCAATAAAACCTCGGGCCTCTGGCTGCTATGACAAATCCCGTGAACCGACAGGTAAATTCACCCAGAAACTCTCCTTGGGACATCCGGGCATCACACACTGAAAGAGCAAACAATGAATACGCTATGACTTTACTCTGGGGAAAATCAAGATTTCTGATGATGACAGACAATGCCACAAATACTGTTAAAGTCACTGTTGCCAAATGAACTGAACAATGGCAGTCAGGCATGGCAGGTTTTTGTTGGTTTGTGTTTTGAAGAAAACAGTAGGCTGGGGAGAGTTTTTTGTAATATCTGATCAGAAACATAAGGTAAATGTTTTTATACATCAAAACAAATCACAACAACAATACAATAGGCAGCCTCAGCCTACACATCTGGACCATCAACTAACAGATAGTCCACAAAACATACCGTTCAGAAGGAGAAAGATATCTGTTATGGATGGAATTGTACCCCCTCAGAGTATCTGTCAACCTGGCTGGGCCGTGATTCCCGGTACTGTGTGATTGTCCACTGTTTTGTCCTCTGATGTGGTTTTCCTGTTTGTTGTAAACCCGACTTCTATGATGTTAATGAGGCAGGAGTAGGATTAGGTTTGGTCTTAAGCCAATCTCTTTTGAGATATAGAAGAGAAAAATGAGAAGAAGAGAGGAGACCTCATACCACCAAGAAACAAGGGCCAGGAGATGACAGTGTCCTTTGGACCGGGGTCCCTGTGCTGAGAAGCTCCTAGACCAGGGGAAGATTGATGACAAGGACCTCCCCCCAGGGCTGAGAGAGAGAGAGAAAGCCCTTCCCTGGAGCTGGCGCCCTGAATTCCGACTTCTAGCCTCCTAGACTGTGAGAGAATAAATTTGTTTGTTAAAACCATCCACTTGTGGTATTTCTGTTACAGCAGCACTAGATGACTAAGACAACATCAATATTAATAATTGAGGAGAATTTCATCAGCCATATTAATTTCTAATGAGCAGTATGTCTTTGTAGCTGCATCTGTACAGTACCAGTCTCATAATTTAGGATTAAAATCAACAAGTGAACGTTTCTGTGACTTCCTGCCCACCTTAGAGCATTTGTCTACATGGTAGAAAAATGTTTTTTAAACATGTAAAAGAAGAGCTGGTGAGTTTCATTTATTAACTCATTCAGTCATTCATCCAATGTTTGCTGAATACATACTATGTGCCAGGCTTAGTGCTAAGTGAAATTGTTTTGTTTTACTTGATAATTTTTTTTTCTTGAGACATTCAAAAAAGCAAACCAATCCTGTTGCCATCTAGTTGATTCTGGCTCATAACAACCCTATAGGACAGAGTAGAACTGCCCCATAGGATTTCTAAGCAGCAGCTGGTGGATTTGAACTGCTGACCTTTTGGTTAGCAGCCGAGCTCTTAACTACTGTGCCTTCGTTGATAACTTATGCATTTTGTGCTGGGCCCTATGTTGCATACTGAGGATAGTAAAAAAATGATTGCTTGGCATACCCTTTAGTCCATACATTTGATATTTCATCAACTCTGTATTGCTCACAGGCAATATCACGGTCTGTCCCTGCTCCCATTCTCCTGCACATTACCTTCTCTCAGGAGATATCCCTTGGTGCCATGCCAGTTTGACCACTCTTTTCCTCACCATTGACTCTCACCCCCTATGCCCTTGCTCGTGCTGTTGTCCTCCCCTGATATCCCACTCCACTCTGCCCATTTCCCACCTGGATAACTCCTGCACATCATTTCAGACCCAGCTTGAAGCGTTACCTTCTTTTAGCCTTTCATCACCTATCCTCCAGCCAGACTGCCTTAGTCATCTAGTGCTGCTATAACAGAAATACCTAACCAAGCTGAGACATTTTTGGGGACGCAATTCAATCCATGACACAGACACAATGTTCCTTCAATACGGTTCTCATACCCCTTTAATGCCATTGTAAGTGCCTTTACCAAATCTCTATGATTCTTCACTATCACTATTTCTTTGTTTTTCTTCCAGGGGTGACTTTGTACTGTGTCAGTTTAGCTAAACTGAAATGATGTTTCTCTGAATTTCCTTCACTGAATGGTTCCAAGTTCCTGTGGAAATAAGAGAAATTTATACAAAATTTGGAAGGTGGAAGTGAAAAAGCAACCATTTTCTAAAAACTGTATTATGTATTACAATATTTATTTAGAAACATTTAGCTTCAGTAATCCCCTTCTAACGATGAAGCCACCCTGATCCCTATGGATGCAATGAGATCCTTTGTAGAAAAGTTTTAAACATTGTATTTTTAGAGTACCTATTGGTTCATTTTACTTGGGTCCACAATCAATACCCATGGAAGCAGCAGTCAAGAATCAAATGACGTATTGCACTGGACAAGTCTGCTGCAAAAGACCTCTTTAAAGTGTTGAAAAGCAAAAATGTCACTTTGAGGACTAAGGTGAGCCTGATCTAAGCCATGGTATTTTTAATCGCATCATATGCATGCAAAAGCTGGACAATGAATAAGGAAGACCGAAAAAGAATTGATGCCTTTGAATTACAGTGTTGGCAAAGAATATTGAATATACCATGTTCTGTGGTTAAGTGCCACGGCTGTGAACCAAAGGGTCGGCATTTCGAATCTGCCAGGCGCTCCTTGGAAACTCTGTGGGGCAGTTCTACTCCGTCCTATAGGGTCAATATGAGCCAGAATCGACTCAAGGGCACTGGGTGGTTTTGCCAGGAAAACAAACACGTCTGTGTCGGAATGAGTCAGAATGCTCATTAGAAGCAAGGATGATGAGACTATGTTTCACATGCTTTGGACACATTATCAGGAAGTACCAGTCCCTAGAGAAGGACATTGTGCTTGGTAGAGAGTCATGAAAAAGAGGAAGATCCTCAGTGAGATGGATTGACACAGTGGCTGCAACAATGGGCTCAAACATAACAAGGATTATGAAGACGGCACAAGACCAGGCAATGTTTTGTCCTGTTGTACATAGGGTCACCATGAGTTGGAATCTTACGTATAATAGAATGGAAAGTTGCTGGTCTTGCACCATCTTCGTGATCCTTGGTATGTTTGAGTCTGTCGTCGTAGTTGTCAGTCCATCCATTAAGGCTTTCCCTCATTTTCACTGACCCTCTACTTTACTGAACATGATATCCTTTTTTTTAGCAATGTCCATTTCACCCATTTCATTTATCTTTATCTGTAATGACAAAGATTATATTTTATCTATTGGAGTACTGTCTCCTTTCTGTCCTGCCCCTCCCATGTCCCAAGAATGTTAAACTCCTTAAGGGTAGAACTTCATCTTTCTTATCCACATTGTTGATTCTGAAAGAAAAAAAAGAGAATTTTCCCTCCAAACTGTGAAAAAATTATAAGGCAGGTTTTCTGCCTTCAAGGAGTTTACATTTTTCACACTGAAGAATGAAGAAATGTGATTAATTTGCATGAAATAAGTAGGGTACAGTTACATGTTAAAGCATGAGATGCCAAAAAAAAAAAAAAAAAAAAAAAGGTAAGCTACGTCTGGAGAAACGAAGACTGAGTGTGGGCCGGTGTTCATAGAAAGCACTGGACAAGCTGGCTTGAGTGAGGCTGGGAGGATATGGAGAGGTGAAGGGCAGAGGGAGTTTGAAATGAGAAGACCTTGGGTTAGAGGCTGTGTGGGACACTCAGAAACATGTCTGACTGTAGTAGTTTAGCGAGCAGTGGTAAATAATATTGATGGTTAAACTGGATGGGAAACTCAGGCAAAGAAATTCCAGTTTGTCCTCAGTGGTTACTTCAATTTTAAGGAAAAACTTGTCTTTTTAAAGGAATTTGTCAATATTTTGCCTAATCATGTTAAAAACTTTCATACTGGCAGGAGTAAAAATGTACACAAAGTTTCTCTGTCTACGGTTTACAGTGTCTCCGTTGTATTTTCATACTGGGATAAGAGAGAGCATTAGAAAGCTGGCATTGTCTTTGTTACAGCTTTCGTGATGCCCAAAAAAGTCACAAAATATTGCTGTTATTTGCATATTCATTCTTAAAAGTATATTTAGAAGATAATATAGATGGTAGACAATGATCGAGGCTACCAGTTCTGGCAGGAACTTCTCCTTTCTTAACATGAGAAAATAAAGACAGGGAAATTCCGTTCTTCCAATGGTCCACGGGTCTGAACAACATTCTGATTCATCGACAATATGAAGATGACGCCTATTCATGCCTTTTCTCTAACACTTTTTGCTCTCCCTTTTGGGAGTTAATACAGCTGGAGATGGAGAAAATCTTAATTCGGTCCAGTGTCTCGGCATCTTCTTAGGCCTTTTAGTTAAACTGACATCATAGCTGTCCTTCACATTTCTTCAGGCACAGAAGGGGACTCCAGCAGATGCCAGCGTCTTTCTTTCCACAGAAGTCCTGAACAATTAGTAAGTTAAGGGCCCACAAATGTGTGAGGAGTAGGAGGCCAAGGGACAGTCATCAGGGTAAGTAAATCAGAGAGTGTCTGTGAAGTTAGCTGGGCCAGTGGGGATTGTTACTGCATATTTAGAGTAGCTACAGGATTGAACCTTCAGACAGAGCCAGAAAAACTCTCTCTAAAGTAGTGAATCCATTTCAGGAGGGCTCCACCTGTGAGTTGAAGTACAGAAGCAGAATAGAGCCTGACAAAAACACCCAGATTCCACCACTGACATGTAGAGAGGAAGAAGAACAAGGAAAAGGCAGCATCACCCAGTAGTTACATAAACCCATTGCTGTAAAGTTGATTCTGACTCATAGCGACCCTATAAGAGTAAAACTGCCCCATAGGGTCTCCAGGGAGCACTTGGTGGATTCAAACTGCTGACTTTTTGGTTAGCCGCCAAGCACTTAACCACTGTGCCACCAGGGCCCTTATATATAGGTATATGTTATTGTTGTTCGTTGCTGCCCAGTTGGCTTCAACTTCCTGTGACCTTATGTATAACAGAATGAGAAGTTGCCCCTTTTTGTGCCATCTTCACGATCGTTGGTATACTTGTGTCCGTTGTTCCCACTATTGTGTCAGTGCATCTCATTGAGGATTTATAGGTATGCATATAAATGTTATGAAGCATATATAATATGTCTTGTAACCATTATTTGCTGCAGTGTTTCTGCATCTGCTGGACGTAACATTTCATGCACATCACTGAGTGTGTTACTTATAGTGGAGTTTTTCTGGTTTGTTTTGCTCCCTGCGTTGTCTGTCTTTCCACAGGTTTCCTTATTGTATTTGTTTGTGTTGGTCTCTAACATGTTGGAATTTCTTTTAAGTGTATGTCTTTGGATCTTTGTTCTAATTTAAAAGTAAGTTTCTAAAAATCTATTCGGAAGCTCCAACTGTAGCTTGGCTTGTTGATTGATAGGGTTTACTACGGGGAGAGGCATGGAAAAGCCTTTATTTTTGAGAGATCCTCAAATGTCAGTTTCTGGAAATGCCTCCTGTATCTCCTCCCTGCCCCGCCCCCTTCCCGCCCCGCTATTCAGCTTTTATAAAAAAAATTCTCCAATCTCCCATCTTCTGAGAAGAGAGGTGGCATGGGAGTGGGAAAGAAGGGATCTGAGATTCCACTCTTCTGTGGCCACACATTTATTCACTATGCCACTGGCAGACCTGAGGCTCATTCCTACCTTCTGTGCTCCATCCGTCTCCAGGGTAATAAATGTCTGTTGACAGTGGAGTGATGAGTTGGAGGTGCTGCCTGGCTGCAGGGCCTGGGGGTCAGGAAACACGCATCCAACTCCTCCGTGTAAAGCCTCTCAAACTTCTGTTTTCAGCTTCATGCCTTATTCTACAGCACGTGGTACCTCAAAATCCTAGGCCATTTCAAGTTCATCTGGGTGACTAATGGTTCATTTTCTTGTTGGAAACCCCCTCTTTCTCCTTCCCCACTAACTGCTTTCCAATTTGCTTTCTGGTCCTCCACATTGAATAAAATCTCTCTTCTGCTATTGTTTCTTCTCTCATTATCTTAATGGGTTTCTACCTTTCCCATTCTTTCCTGTATTTTTACCAGGGCTCCCGCAGAGTGAGGATATAAAAGTTCATGGGCAATCTCTCATGTTTAATGGGAAGTCTGTATTATTTTTATATTCACCCAAACTATTTAAAAACATTTTTAAGAAACTCATACTTGCTGTATTCCTAAAACTTATTCATTTCTCCTAATTCATCTTTGGAACCTAAATAGAAATCTAATCTCCATTCAGCTCCTCAATTTCTTTAACCAGTTCTCTTATGACATGGTTTTCTGCTCCATAACACCCCCCCCCTTTTTTTTTAACACCCCCTTTAGGTAGAGTTGAGTTTACTAACGTCCTTGAAGTATCGTGTTCAGAGCTGGGTCCACTCAAGATCTGGACACAGATTTAAGAGAAGTAGGATCTTGATGTGTTCATCCAGGTGGCTGCCTGACCTTGTTCCTGTTGCGGGATAACATTGTGGGCTGTCGACGTCCTCCCTGACCGCCAGCATCTCATCACTGTGTGCCTTCTTGACTTTTATCCTTCCACCACCGAGTCACTGACATTCTTTACTTCCGGGGACATTTTCTGAAGGAAGACACAAAAGGACTCAGAACGGAAGTCAATTTTTTGGCTTTGAATTTCCAAAAAGATTCTTGAGTCTCATAGCAGAAAAAAAAATCTCGAATACCCAAGTTTTCAAGAACCAGCCATTTTGAAACTTAAATGACTAAGCTCCTTGGAAACCTGTCAAAGAATCATTCTATAAACAGTAGATAAGATGAGCAAATGAAGGGGTTTTAGAAAGTCCACCTATGCACGCTGGATAAAGGTTATCTGGCCTGGAGTAAGTGGAATAAATTTAGAAGTGGTCTGAAAGCCCTGAGCTCTGCCTCTCTCCCTTCTGGCCAGCCCTCCTTGCCCTCAAGTGCAAGACTTAGAGAGAATTAAGGATGGGCTCTTCATCTCCTAGAGCCTCTGTGCTTTGATTCTCAGATGGAGCCAGGGTGTGACAAGCCTTGTAAAGCAGGCTCACCATCACCCACCTAGCATGGCCACAGCACAGGAGAAAGAGTGGGACTTTGGGGGCAGCGTATAATTCTCACAGTGGAGGTAGCTGCATCTTGTGTTGAGACAGATAGCCTGGGGGCAGTGTCATACAGAAACTCTGCTGCCTCAGGGGAAGCAGCCAAATGTGTTCCCTGTGTTGTCAAGGGAGGCACACAGGAGCTAACGCTTTACTGAGGGAACACAGTCGGTGAGGGCACACGGACTTCTGGGACTGGAGGGCAGAGAAGGCAATGAAAGCCTAATACTGTGTACCTCAGAGCACTTTAAATTTGTATGATACTCTATGTATATATACATACATGAATATTTTATACATATCTAAAATATACACACACACACATATATATATACAGTAAAACCGTAGATTTATTTAGGCCTTGCAATTTTGATTCCATTTTGGCAAATCCCCTCTGTAGTTTTCAAGGGCAATCCCAGCCCAATCCCTGCACTTACTGTGGGAGATTACAAACATCTGGGCATAGTGGACGTGCTTGTTCAATGTCTCTTGCGGAAGGAATAACTCACTTAACTGATTAAAAAAAAAATTCCAAGGAGACATTCCTTATTTGACTTTACACCTGAAATGTTTGAGGTGACTAAATTCCTTTTGCTTCAGATATATTATTGATTTTTAAGAATTAAATTCAGATGTAGAAAAATGAATTCATATTTTAGCACATCTGTCTTGTGATCTTGAAATTCACCCCCTTTTTCTGTTATACATTCACCCACAGTCTTAGAGTAAGGATGTCCAGCCACCAAGTAGTTCACCAAATCACACTGTCGTTCAGCTTGAGAGCATATAGATATCAAAAATAATACATTCAAAGCACACAACTTAAGCCTAGAGCTAATGAGAATACCAGCTAACACTTTTGAAGCCCTTAGGAAGTACCACGGAGCCCTGGTGTTGCACCGGTTAGGTGCTTGGCTGCTAAGGAGCTGCTCCTTGGGATAAAGATGTAGCAGTGTGCTTCCATGAAGATCACAGCCTTGGAAACCGTATAGGGCAGTTCTACTCTCTGCTATAGGGTTGCTATGAGTCAGAATTGACTCGATGGCAATGGGTATGAAGTTGGCAGGCACATTAACCTAACAGCAGTAATAAAAGTTATGGTGATTTCAAAGATGAGAAAACTAAGTGGAAAAGGGCAAAATAATATGACCAATGTCATGCTGCTACTGAATGGCAGAACTAGGATTGGATTTCAAGTCATAATGACTCCCAAGTCTAATTTTACCTACTTCTCTACCACTCCAAAGAAGCCATTATATCATATTTAAGTTCTGGTCCCTTTCTTTTCACTAAAATTCCTTTTAGCACAACACTAGGTTGCATCTTTACTCTTTTTTCAAAGGATCTGAAAAACTCATGACTATTCTATTGGAGAAATTACCTTGTTAGCATGCTTTGACTTTTAAAAATGTGCCTCTTCACATTATAGTTATATCTTATTTCACATAATTAATGGTCTCTGATGTTTTTTAAATAGATTGAGTTTTCAAACACTGCAAAGGGATTCTGTGCACCAGTAAACCTGAACCCAAGTAAAGGGGCTTTTTTGGCTCAAAGGTTTATGTTAATTCTAGACGACACTTCTCCCGGATTATGCTTCAGGATGGCTTCCCGTGTAATCTGCATTCAAACCGTGGCATCTTTAGCAACTTTGAACGGCTCCCAGTCTGCCTGCTTATCTGCAGTGTCCCATCAAGTCAAGAAAATAAATCAGATTGTTTAACTTTTCATAACAAAATGCCAGTTTATTTATTTCTTCAATTAATTGGGCCCACAGATTCATATTTATACAAAGGGTTAAAACTTATTATTTTTCTACTCAAGTTCTCCCAGAGTTAGCTACTGGGACCGTTTACCTGGCTCCCATGTCTCTTTGATACCTCACCATTCTATGAATGCTGCCTTCTTTTCTGGTACAGTAAGATGTCCTAGGTTAGTCTTACATTTTCTCTGCCACAGCACCGAGGTCAGCCACTTCTCCAAGGATCTGGTTCCTTTTGGTCGAGACAGGTGTTTAGAAACCAAGATCTGGGTGGCAGGTAAGGTCACTGCTACTGAAGGGCCATTCCTTTGAAAACCTCTCAACAGACAAAGCCAGGATGTATGTGTGTGTGTGTGTGTGTGTAAATAAATAGACATTTATGCATACACAGATACACGAATGCAGACACAACTAAACTGTTTCTATCCAGCTATCCATCCACCTACCTCCTAGCTAGAAACTTAGCACTCCCTACCTCTGAGAGACAGAGAGACAGACAGGGAGGGAAGGAGGGAGAAGGGAAGTACAAAAGAGGAAAAGCCAGTTACTTAGAAAGCCCCACTTCAGACAGGCTGTCCTCCTAGCATCCACTGGGCCCAGCTCTGACAAAAGGGAAAGGGAAGGCCAGGGAGGGCAGTTGGCTAGGTCTGCTCTGGCTATTGAGGCCCTGCCACACCCTCCAGCACTGTGTCAGCCCAAAGCTGGGCCCCAACAGGCTGGGCTTTCCCCTTCTGGGTGTGCTAACCAAAAGTCTGGCGGCAATAAATGGGTTAGGGAAGAGGAGGAAGGAGAAAAGAAAAGTACATGTTAATTTTTGAAGAGTATTTTTTTCTTTTCTCATAGATTTTAGGTTGGTATTCTCCCCTCCTCCCCCCACACCCCTTCTGTAAATGTATCTTCTGGCTTTTCCGGTATTTCTGTTGAGAAATAAGCTCTCATTGTTATTGGTTGCTCCCTTGAAGAGAATATAGTTTTTTAATTCTGGCTGTGTTTAACATTTTTCTCTTTAACTTTTGTTTTCAGCAGTTTTTACTAAAATTGCCTAGGTGTGATTTTTCTATTTACTCATTTTAGTGATCACAACAGTTCCTGAACCTACAGCTGGATGTTTTTCATCATTTTTGGAAAATTCTTGGCTGCTATCTCTTCCAATTATTCTTTTGCCCCATTTTCTCTCTTTCTCCTGAGATTCTGATTACATTATATTTTAGACTTATTCACCTGTCTTTTAAGTTCACACAACTCTTATGCTCTTTACTGTTTTACCTTCTTTTTCTCTCTATGCTTCAGTCTGTATCAGTTCTTCTGATCTACCCTCCAGTTTCCGCATTCTTTCTCCTATGTATAGATTTCTTTAGTGTTTATATTTTTAGCTATTACATTTTCCATTCCATATGGTTTCCTAATCCATAGGGTTTTCATTGGCTAATTTTTGGAAGCAGATTGCTAGGCTTTTCTTCCTAGTCTGTCTTAGAGTCTAGAAGCTCCTTTGAAGCCTGTGTACCATGGGTAACCCTAGTGCTATTTGAAATACTGGTGGCATAGCTTCCAGCATCATAGCAACACGCAAATAACCACAGTATGACAAACTGATAGACAAGTGGTAGAATGCTGTTGTTTTCCATCTGCTACTAAATCAGATATTGAGTATGTTTTGTTTTTAGAATGAATCATGGATTAGAAATTACTTTGTGCTGATTAGCAAAACCTTGCTAGAGAAACTTGATTTCAAAGTTTAATATTCTTCAATCATGGTAGCAAATAAATCAATAAAAAAAATAAGCCCTGTTATCAGAGTCCTGAGTAAGTGGAAGCAGTCAGGAACAGACTTGCTTTTGATGTAAAGAAAGTTTTGGTGAGAGTAAGGGATGAGAGAGGGTGTGGAATCTGTGGAGGGGTAAAGCTGCCAGAGGAGAGGCCAGCTATGGGAGAAAGCTGAGCCCTTATCAGCAGGACGGGCTCATTTTGCTTTTTCGTGTGTTTTACAGCCCAGCAAAATTCTGTGTGATTTCTTTTATAAGAACAAACCTAATAAATTAAAAGTGGAGTGGTCTTTTGATCATCTCCTGGCTTGAGATCCGTCATGGGCTGGGGTGAAAGGAAAATAATCAAACCCAAAACCGTCACTGTTGAGTCAATTCTGACTCATAACAACCCTATAAAACAGAGTAGAACTGCCCCATAAGGTTTCCAAGGAGCAGCTGGTGGATTCAAACTGCAGACCATTTGGTTAGCAGCCATAGCTCTTAACCACTGTGCCACCAGAGTTCCTGAATAGGAAATAGGTGTCATTTAAAAGTTTTCATTGTGTATAGCTCCTAAATAAATTGCATCACTCTTTCGCCCCCTCTCTTCCCTCCTCCTTTTTTCCTACTCTAGTAAAAGGATTAAAATGGTGGAAACATCCAGGTAGATTCAAAATAATTAAAATAGGAATTAAAGCAAAAGTTAAAACAAGAATTAAACCTGTAAATTATACAAGTTGGCCCAGAAGCTCTTGTGGAAAACTCCCCAAGTAGGTGTGAACAACACCTGTGTCTGACTTACATGGCTGCTAACCAAAGGGTCTTCAGTTCAAATCTGCCAGGTGCTCCTTGGAAACTCTGTGGGGCAGTTCTACTCTATAGCGACTACCCTATAGGGTAGCTATGAGTCGGAATCGACTCGACGGCACTGGGTTTGGGTTTTTGGATCTACACTGCCCAGCACACAGCCTTCTTCCTCTCTCTCGATGCTCTGTCATTTCCTGCTATTGGGGTGTAACGATAGAAGAGGAACATTTATGGGAGGACCCATGTGTGTGGGATCACTGTCCAGTGCTAACTGATAGATATTTCACACTCAACAAATGCCTGGGAAGATACAAAAATTGTTGGTTGATTTTCACTAAGAATTAAAAGATTTCCGTCACTTCCTATGCTATGTAACATACTAATTTTTTTTATTAATCCAACATGGTGGTCACTTTTTGAGTCATATCCAATTAGTTCAGCATTAGTGCAGACTTGCTAGTTAAAGAATATAATATTTTGTATTTAGCAGGGCAGCTATAATTTCTGTGACAGCTTGCATTAAACTGCTCATATTTTGAGAACAATGTTGTTTTACTAATCCCTATTTGCTCAACATCCTTGAACAGAAATCAATACGTAAAGATAACATTGCTTTTAAGTGATTAATTTAACTTAAACATTGGTGTTTAATTATAGTATTTATAGTTGTCAATTGCAATTAGCCGCGAGTCCTGTAGACTATCTGCTGTGCCAGTATGTTAACACACTGCCCTCTTGTGGAACGCCTTTTCTGCTGCAAAGCTTTTGAATTGGACCTGATCTGGTGAATCTAACATCATTTGCCTAAACACCAAAATATTCTTAGGCAACTATAACAAAATACATCTTACTTTAGAAACAAAGTTGTATCTGAGGTCTGTTAGCCGTTTGTAAGTCCTTATTCATGCCTGAGTCAGTGAAACAGATTGGCTGGGTGTCAATTACTTGATTCCAATGAAGAACCCCTGTGCAATTTCTTCATGGTTATTATTATGGCCAAAGTAGGCTGGTTCTTTAGGATTGAATATGTGCAGAGAATTGTTAAACTCAAAAGCCAATTTCCTAACTCACCTCTGGAAACTTCAATTAGTCACGTTTCCAAGAGAGATGAGGCAACAGTGCTTCACAGGGAAATTACTAATTCCGGATTAGGGATGCAAATACCTCTAGAATTTTAGTGTTGTTTGGAGTATTTGATGAAACTACCTTCTTAGTCAAATACAGTTAAACAAGCTCATATTAGAGCTAAACATTTAAAATACTTTATAATTTTTTTCAAAATTTCAGGCCAAATATCTGCAGTGAGCCAAGTAATACCTTTGAATGGCCAGTCTTGGAGAATTTAAAGAGCTTCATAGGTGTTCAAAGATCTTTTTTAGGAATTAGATTCTAGATTTTAATAAATGAAATTACCTGCAATAGCAAGTGCTGTGGAGAAGGAGTACTCTGCTCTTGTCCTGGTCTGGGGGAGGGTAGTCCAGTTCTGGACAAGCTGACTCATCATAAATTCAGAGGCCCTGCCTTCTAGCCTTGTGGTTCAAGTTAGAGTGTCACCAGCAGATCAAAGCTGCTGCCAATATTAGCGGCATTTGAAGGAGAGAAGGATGACTTGGAAATCATGGGGTAGGGTCGGGACTGAGACCAAAAAGAGGCCATGTTGAGATGGTGATAAAGAAAAAAAATGGCAGTTCAAGAAAAAAGACCTGAAAATCTGCTCCCATAAAGATTATCACTTAGGAAACCCTGTGGGTCAATTCTGCTCTATCCTATACAGTCGCTATGAGTTGGAATCAACTTGACAGCACACAATAACAATATACCTCGTTAGGTGTGCCAAGAACACAAGACCCTGACTTCTGTTCACCTGGGCCACTTCTCAGGGCTGTGCTTACTGTTTCCTGTAAAACAGTAGAACAGAGAAAAATGTAGAACAAAATTCAAACTCACAAAAAAAGACTAGACTTACTGGTCTGACAGAGACTGAAAGAGCTCCTGGGACTATGGCCCCTGGACATCCTGCTAACTCAGAATGGAAGCCACTTCCAAAGTCCACCTTTCAGCCAAAAATTAAACAGGCCTGTAAAACAAACAATAATACATGTGAGGAGTGTTCTTCTTAGTTCAATCAAGTGTACAAGTCCAAATGGGCAACATCTGCCCAAAAGCAAAGACAAGAAGGCAGAAAAGGACAGGAAAACTGGATGAATGGACACAGGGAACCTGGGGTAGAAAGCGGGAGAGTGCTGACACATTGCTGAGATTGTAACAAATGTCACAAAACAATTTGTGTATAAATTTTTGAATGAGAAACTAATTTGCTCTGTAAACTTTCACTGAAAGCACAATAAAATTAAAACAGTAGGTCCTCCAGGCTTAGTGGTCCTCAGCATAATGCATATCTGCCATGTTCCAAGAATTTGTCTAGGCTACATGACACTGCCCCTTGGGACATACTTGCTAGGGGAACCAACACAAATATTCTGATGCTCTTGGTTTTTGCTGTGGTGCATCGAGTGATAAAGTCCTTTGTCTCTGATCAGGAGTCTCGTGTCTTTGACCAGCATCCATGGTATAGTAACAACCCAGTGGGACCTGGACCCAAGGTCAGCCACATCTCCAAGAGACTGAAGACAGACTCTGGAACCAGCAGTCATGGCATATAGTTTATTAGGGGAGCTTATTTACAGGACAGTTAGCCCAGGGGGGCAGCTGGACCAGTTTAGCGCTCTGCAACCACCTAGTAGGGGACACAAGCTTATATACTGTTCCAGCTAGGACTGAGGCTCATTTGTTTTTCTCCTGAGTCCTTGGACAGACAGTGTTCCCAGGGACTTCATGCCCAGGCCCAGATGTTTTTCTTCTTGTTGCTAAGGTGTTCCTTGGCCTTGGCCACTGGCCCAGTCACGCCATTCTTGGCCTCGTACTTTAGCCCGAGTCCATCCCAAATCTGTCCCCAGCATGCTTCGGGGAAGAGCAAAACTGACTCCGTGAGGAGGGGATGCCTATAGCTGAATAGCATTACCCTACAAGGCTAACTTACTTGTAATTAAATAAAATATTGGACCATTCACAGACCTGATGCTGTCTTAAAGTACACCTTCTACCTGGAAGTTGAACATAAGTGCAGGATCCATTATATTTTCCTAACTACAGAATCTCCAGCACAGTTTCCAGTGCATAAATTGTTGCGCAATAAATATTTCATGAACCCACGAATGATTAATGGGTACACAGAAGAGTTGAATTTACCAATTTATCCCATCAGTCATCTATAAATATATGTAAAAATACTACAAGTGTATAGCCAGCATCATGCACTTCGTTGGGAGTCAGAGATTGAAAGATATAGTTCCTGCCCTCAAAAAGCTCACTATCTGGCCACAAACCTATTAGTAATAAATACATTCCACTTAATGTGACATAATAAATGTATGGTTGAGCATCATTTTGGGAGAAGAAAGTGATCAGTTTACCTTGAGGAGCACGAAGGAGACACTCAGAGGTGGTAGCTGAGTAGCTTAAAGGCTGGGATAGGTTCTGTAAGTACATGGGGGTGAGGGCCGGGTGCAAAGCGTCTCAGTCAGAGTGAATGGCGAGTTCTGAGGCAGAGCTATGAGACCGAACGGTGCACGAACCTGGGAACTGCTAGTAATTTGTTACGGCTGGGAACTAGGGGCAGAGCAGGCTGCAGTATGAGACGAGGCAGGAGAGGGAGGCAGAGCTCAGATTATGAAGAACTTTGTGCCATCTACAGGAGTTTGAACTTTACTGTGAATGTTATAAGGAACCATTGCAATGCTTTAATCAAAAGCAGCCACTGGAGGAATTTAAATTTTAGACGCAGCATTTTGGCAGTGATATAGATAAGCCTTATGGAAAATTGATGTTGTGTGAGCTCAGGAAGAGAGGATCCTGTAGGGCGATACAATTGACTGTGACAAGGAGGGTAAACGGGAGTTAGAGAAGAATGGCTACTTGCCTGGCTTGTAATCAGCCCCAGTGCCTCACAGTGCTCACACCAGGGGCAGAGTCTCAGTTTCCAGAAAGACCTGTTGCTTACGGTAGGGTTCTGTGTTGTGGGGAAAAGGGGGAAGTGTTTGGTAGGAGCAGGGGTGGATTAACCACTAAGCAAGGTACGCACAGGCTTACAGTAAGCAGGCACACCTGGGTGTAATTGTGTTTACTCAATAACCTGTAGTGCGCAATTTCACACGGGTTTCACTACATCTTTGATGAGGTGAAAAATAGGTGAAATTTTGCACTACAGATAAGTAAGTAAGCACAAGGCAGGCCGCATGTCTTGCTTATTGGGTAATCCATCCCTGGGGAGGGGGATGGAGGGTGTAGAGAGAGATTCAGGGGCAGTAGTAGACCTGAAGGGGGACCCTCAGCGAGAGGAGGCTCATTAAACAGCAATATTCTATTATAGGGTTTTTCAAAATAGTGAGGCATTCTGTCCTGGAGGCCGGGAAACCCTGAGGGAAATGGTGATGAAGAGCAAGGCTGAGCCATGGAAGACCTACTGTTGAGTCGAAACTTGGGGATACGTGCAAAGCTACACGTTTGAAACATGGTCTATATCTTCACGAATCGGGGCTATGCAAACTGTGTTGATGGCATAAAATTTAATTTCTCACATTCTAAATTGTGAGAGACCATAGCAGTGTAATGAGGTTATTTGGAAATGGATTATCACCTGCTCTGGACCTTAATTGTCCAGAGAAAATCCATTTCGTCAATTTTAAACAATAATAAATTTGTTATGAATCACACCCAAGAATTCAAGGTTGACGTTATTTGGCTAGAGGCTGGAGCTTGAAGTAGTGCATTCTAAAATCTTTGCTTCTTTCCTGGAACAACATCTGTGTGTTACTACCTACCTTAAGTGATGCTAACTTAAGAGCTCACAATATACAAATAAACAAAAATAAGAACCAGAAAATTGTTCAACGTTCTAATTTTCAAAAGGGAGCTCATTTAAAGTTTCAAATAACTGAAGACGTCCAGATGGCTGCATCTGACATTTTCTAGTCAGTGCCTCTTGCATTCTGCTTTAAAAGGTTCAACTCAATCAGATGTTATGATTTAAAATGAATATCACCTAGCTTCCCTTGCATTTTTACTGACCTCTGGAAAATAGTGTTAAACCACTTGTAGATAAAAAGTGTAAAGTTTTAAATGAAGTGCCATGCAATTAAAACTTTTACTAAAGGATTATGGGATTTTAAAAGAAAAATACATGAAGCCTTCCTTTTGCTAGATATGTGTGTTATAGAAATAGGGTAAGTGAAAGACTAAAATATTAGCAATGTATTCTTGATTTCTTTAGAAATTGTATCTCAACTGAAAACTTTTATAAATGATGATTGCAATAGAGTTAAATAAAGGACTCATAACCATTTATGGGTTCAGTTTTCTGAATAGACCTAATACACTGGTATTCACGTACTTCAACAAGAATTCTCAACCAATTGTATATGCCGCACTGGAGGAAAATTAGAAAATGTCCTTACCTTTAGTAACAACATCATGGACCAGCAGCAAGGCTGGTTCCTATGAGGTGGAGGTCACTTCTTCCCACTTCTCCCTTATTTCACTCTCTACTTCCCTGCTAGGTGACATAAGTTGCCGCAATGGCCACACAACTCACAAGAGCTCACAGACTAACTCACAGTTAATTAGGGTAAAAAGACAAGTAACAGGATACAATTTGGGATGCAACTCAGGGTCAATGTCAAGAAAAGAGCTCAGGGAAAGCCATATGAGTTAGGTCTAGGAAAATCCCAGAAGAACAGCACGTGTCTCTCCCTTCATCAAGCAGGGCAGCTTCAGACAAGAGCCCTGCTGGACTCTGGGAAAACCCACCAACAACCCTCATCTACATCAGGACAGCTCTACCCTCAGGTTCCCCGGTTTTTATAGACCAGCCCACATGCTCCTTGTCAATTACAAGGCAGGCTCCCTAAACAATCTGGGTAAAGGTCAGCCACTGGGTGGGGCCCCAGCCAATACCTTAGGTAGGTCATAAACCGACAAATCCATGCAAACCACTTAGGCTGAGAGCAAAGCAACCAATCCTTTGTCAAACGGCCACCTGTCCAATCATTTCGGGAGGATTGCAAACCCCAGGCCCAGAAAGGCCACATAAAAGAACCCTGTTTCCCACACCTGTCCTGATATTCCCTAGGGATGTTGTTCTTCACCTCCCCACCTCCATCACATACACCCATTGCCGTGGAGTTGATTCCAGCTCATAGAAACCCTGGTGGCCTAGTGGTTAAGTGCTGTGGCTGCTAATCAGAAGATCAGCAGTTCACATCCACCAGGCGCACTTTGGAAACTCTATGGGGGCAGTTCTACTCTGTCCTGTAGAGTCTCTATGAGCTGCCTCCATAATCTAACCTCAGAGCTGCTCGTTGCCAAGCAGGTAAAGAGAAAAAAAGTGTGGAAAAATGCACGAAGCACATCTATGATGAACATTTGCAGAGGCACTATTGGGTATAAGGTGGCCTTCCTCAAGAATTCTGTCCTCGCTTAACTTTTTTTTTTTTTTAACTGGGGGACTAGGTGGGGTGGGGGTGGGGCTCAAAACAGGAAGGCCCAACAATGAAGAAACAAAGTCAGAATTAAGGTAGTGAGTCTAGTTGACAGCAGGAAAGTGAGGGAGCCACAGGCATGGTGGAACAAGAACTGAGGAAGGGAACAACTGGTCAGCTAGAGCAGTGACCATCTAGAGTCCGCTCCTGAGGTGCTGACTGACATCACTGCTGGGCAACTGGAGGGTCTGTCGTAATTGGAGTGACGCTTTTCTGCCACAGGAGGCCTGGATGTTACACTACTAAGCTGACATTCAGCCTTGTTGTGAATTGAATTGTGTTCCCCAAATATGTGTTTTGGAATCCTAACTTGTACACCTGCAAAGCCCTGGTGTCACAGTCGTTAAGACCTCAGCTGCTAACCAAAAGTTTGGCAGTTCGAATCCACCAGCTGCTCCTCGGAAACCCAATGGGGCAGTTCTCCTCTGTCCCATAGGGTCGCTATGAGTTGGAATCCACTCCATGGCAATGGTGTTTTTTTTTTTTTTTAAATACCTGTGGATGCAGTTGTATTTGGAAATAGGGTTTTCTTTGTTGTGTTAATGAGGCAATATCAGTGTAGGGTGTGTCTTAAAACGAATCACTTCTGAATCATTAAAAGAGCAGAAGCGAGAGCACAAATGGGGGGAGGGAGATAAATGCCACGTGAGGGCCACGAAGGAACGGAGAAACGCAGGGGCTTTGGAAGCTGCCTTCACAGATAGCCGGTGCCCTGAATTTGGCCTGTAGCCTCCTAAACTGTGAGAAAACATATTTCTGTTAAGGTCACCACTCTTGGTATTCGTGTTACAGCAGCACCAGAAGTGAAGACAAGTCTGTATTGTTAACATGACTGTCTCTTGTGACGTGTGTCTAGTTTTGTTGCAACTCAAGAGTCTAAAGCAACCGTTAACTAAATACCGTGGGATTTATTGATTTTAAACTCATTTGAGTCTCTGTCATTCCTGCATACATATTAAATCCGTAGCCTTAATAAATGTCCATTTGTCCTTGATATAGAGGGAAATGGAGGCTATTTCGACAATAAAATATATGGTGGAGGAAGAATGTAATTTTTTCTGGATAAAACTCTTTGGTCTATGATTTTTCTGAGTTTAAAATAACACGAGAATTCACTCCAATAAAAAGTAAACATCACTTTTCTCCAAAAATTTAATTGCAGAAGTATTTACAGGAGATGAGTATCAGCAATACAGAAACCAAGTGAAAGAGGCGTTATCATAGAAGAGTTACGGAGCAAATGGTGAGAACATTTTTCTTACAATCAGCTGAGAGTGAAAAATAGAGTCATGGGAAGAAAAAAAAAAAGGAACTCGAGTAAAGCAATCCTTCAATGTCTTAAAGGAATGACCAATATTCTGATAAGAAGTCATTAACAAGAAGCAAGAAACTGTTGTGATGATGGTGGATAGCACACTGTACATTCTAGTTAGGTATCCTGCATGCTACTAAATAGCATTTATCAAAGGAATCATAAAAGCATGAGAATTACATAAAATAGTATAATTCTAGTGAAGTGTAACTTTGTACAGATGTTGAATATTTGGCACTCAGTTCATCCCCGATGATATGATTTCATATGTATATATTTATATATATATTTATATACTTTTTTTTTTTTAAAACTTTAACTAAACAGCTAATTTCCTGGTTCTAACATTCCTTGAATTTCTACAGGAGGCATTGAATTGAGTCCTTAGGCCACACCTGGGTATTTTGGTAGGTACTATGGAGAATGCGATGTGAACTGTGTCTCTAGACAGGAAGAATGTATACAGAGGAAAGTGGCTTATCTTTCGGAAATAAGAGTTTGAAAGTAGCCTAGGTCTTCCTACTTGTAAGGGGAAATCTTTTTTTAGTACAGCACACCAGTTATAAAGTGGAGTGAGAGAGACATACATGCTGAGCCCTTTAAAAGTGATATGATCATCTTATTAAAATGGTTGGGGCTGGGTCACGGTGGTGGGTCAGGGGATAAATCAAAGAATGAGTAAGTGGCATTCATACGGTATCACAAACCAACTTAGAGCTTCCTTCTCGTGGATTGGCAGACAGAAACCAACATACTCTCTACGGAGACCAGGGTCTACTTGAAAGAGATTAATTTATATTTCAAGAAACTTTGCATAAATCTTTTTTATTTCCTTATTTCCTCTCCTCCATTGAGTACAGGAAAGACTGGACTCACAAGTCTTTCAGGTTCAGAATAAGCACCAATGATGAAGAGTCACGTAAAATCTAAGAAACTAGGGAGGTAAACCTTTGTTACCTTAGTTTGTATATATACAAAATCTTTTAAAAAGTATTTTTGTAGTATGTTACTAACATTTCCTCTGCAAAGAAGTCATCTGTCAAGTGTTTAGATTGAAACTTGGAATACTTTAACGCTGGGTGGAAATGCCAGTGTTAGGACAGCAATTGATAAAATTATAGACATTTTCCAATGCTGCAAGGATGAAAAGATTTTTTTTTTTTTCTTGAAGCATTTCCATGGACCACGTCTGCATTCCCTGAAGTGTGAAATGGAATAGTTACAGAAAGCCGGAACTAGAGGGGTTAGACTCCACAAGCCTCCACAAGCCTCTAGCCATTTTGGTCAGTATGTCTGATTCCATTCTTGGCACTCCCCAGGTGCTCGGTTTTCTGCTTCCAAATTATTTTTTTCTTAAGTTTAGTTTAATATCTCTCCATTTAATCTAAGAGGCAGCTGAGTTTAAGTAATGGTGAAAACATTGCCTAATTCTAGTGGGTACACAGTTCTGGTTCACACAATCATCCTAGAAACACTTGAAATCAAAGGCAGAAGAAAAGGAGAAATGCCTCTGGTAGTTATTTCTCTGTTTCCAAACCGTCATGAAATTTCTCTGTAGTCTGCTGCCTAGATGAGGCTGTATTCCAAGGAAATGTCACTGCATCTGGTATATCCTGATTATTTTTGAGATAGTTACGACCTGCCTTGACCTTTGCAAGCATCTGCAACAATGGGATAAAACTTATCCACACAGTTGGGATGACAGCATTCAAGGACTATGAAATTAAATTGTGGCATGTAATCCTTAACAATAACTTCTACTTTTACCACCTGTGTTTAAAGAGCTCAGAGGACTTTGGAGCCAATACGCCATCAATCCTCACAGTCTATATGTGAGGGAGATAAGGGACGGGAACTATAATCCCTGCTTTATAGACAAAATCGAGACGTGAAGTTAAAATGAATCGCTGGCTGATGTATGAGTAGAAACCCAGGTTGCTTGACTAGCTGGCTAAGATTTCTGGCAACTTTTCCTTAGTTTCTAAAATATTCCGGAGCCATTTGTGCTAAGGAGGACTTAGCCTAAAGGGTAAGAGCTTACTTTTTCCTTTAGTACTTTGTTCACTGCCTGCAATGTTGCGGTTATCGACGTAATAGAAGTGACAGGATGGACCTCTGCTGTGTAGGCACCAGGATCCAGTTTGACCTTGTGCAATGTGTTTTAACGCAGATGGCAAAGGGGTATTAAATGAAGAAAATTTCATTGCTCCAGTGCATAGAAAGATACTAACGAACCAGCTGCTGAGTATATTCTTGATCTGCTAAGCCTGTGGTTTTCATTTTTTTTCCCCTAAGTTTTGTAATCTTGTATTTGATGAGAATGTACAAAGAAGTATAAACAAATATGCAGATAAAAATAAAAGAGAATCTTCAGGAGGTTCCAAGAGAGTATGATTTGAAAACCACTGTCTTGAACGACCTTCTTAGTATGGTAATTTGCAGTGAAAAAAAAATTGGGAGTTGAAGCATTGAGAAAATGATGGTTGAGAAATGAACGCACAATAAAACTATGTAGAAATTAGTAATTTTGGGGCCTTGGTTCTATGCTTGTAGGTAGGAATATTCCAGTTTTCAGAAGTGTGGGCCAAATACTGTATCTAGGAACACTTCCCAAACTAGTACTGTTCCGGGCAACGCTTCCACAATTAGACATTTTGCCTCTTACACGTTTCCTTCTGCCTTCCCCACAAAGATTCATGGAAGTCTCCAATAAACAATAATGCTGATGACTGTGATCTATGACGGTACGGGACAGGGCCATGTTTTGTTCTGTTGTACGTAGGGTTGCTATCAGTCAGAACTGACTTGATGGCACCTAACAACAACAATGGTGATCAACCTAAGCAGACACATATTCCTAAGTCATGGCACCTTGGATTTCTGTCTGTTTGGACAGCGTGGGGGTACCTTTCATAACTCTGAAAAAGGCCGATTGATATTCCTAGTTAAAAAGCAGCTCAAACATCAGTTGTGTATCCCTTAAAATAGTCCACTGGCCTCTAAATCCCCAGGACCATTTGAGGTCTGGCTTGAATCTCATCAAGTTACTGCCGAAGAAAATGACTTTCTGGTGAAGATTTAGCCAGCTTGCCCTCTCCCTATTCTCTACGGAAAGATTCGGCCCAAACCAGAGAACTATTCTAAAGGCAGCATATCCGATAGTCACTACGGTCTCTTTGACCAAATGTCTGCAATATTACTTAACTTTTCAATACAATTCCATTCTGGACTGGGGAGGTTGCTATAGGGACCTAACAAAAACTGTAGAGATGCCTGAATATATAATACTGATTCTTTTAATCAAAGTGATGGAAACAGTAGCTGCTTAACAATATTTAGAAAGGCAAATATCAAGACAGGGCAAATGGAACACTCAGTCCAAAAGAAATGATCAAACCCATGCATTCATGTGCTCCGGAATCGTGTTCTCTTCCAACAGGAAATTTGGCCACTTCCATAGGAGCCAGCAAGGAGGGATTCTCTCCACTTGGTAAGTCACTGATTTAGTGGTGATTTTTTTTTTTTTTTAACAGAGAACCTTAAATGTAGTTTATTTCTAATAATACACTTTTCTAGTTAATACTTGAAGTCTTTAGAATTATCTCAAGTTGAAACTGTAGACAACATTTACTTTTTAAGCAAAAATGTACTGTTCTAGTATCATACAACAGTTCCATTCTTTGTATACCATTCTAGAATGGTTTTAGAAATTTGCTGAGAAAAAAATGATAACAGTTGTCACCGATCATCGTTTTTACATTAAGCACAATGATAACCAATGAAGACATATGAGATGAATTACATTGAAAGCACTCTAGTTAGCAAGTGACATTTTCCTTTTCTGGGCTTTCTTAAACTTTAGAATCCTGTTTATTATACTTGTGTTTTGCTTTTGAAAGTTAACTAAAGTTCAACATGGCAATCTCGAGTTGTTGGCTATGAGGAAAACGATTTCTAAAGTAATCTTGAGCTTCAATAGGTATTAGCTCTATCTTTAGGGAATATAGGTATGTGGTTATGGAGAGCGTGTACTTTGCTTCACAATAACGTTCTCAGAACACTGTGCATTGTTATTTTCAACCATATTCTAGAAACTCAAACTTACGTATAATCTTTTACAAAATTGTATCTTAAATAAGGTGAAACGATCACACCATTGCTCTGTATTATACATCTGCTACAAAGGACTAAGTTAGCTTGATTGACTAACACAAGTATTATAAACAGTTTTATTTTTCTCTGCAATACAGAAACATAGCTTATCTTCTGCGTTTCATAATAGAATGTCACCTGTATGAGAACTGAATATATTGCACTTATTTATGTAAAATGAACAGGTAACATTCCATTGGCTCTACAGGAGCCATCTGTTCAACCATTAAATGATCTTCGAAACACAGTGGCCCGAGCAGGGGTTTATACAGTCACCCACTTCACATCAGTAAACACTCACCCACTTCACATCAGTAGCCACTGTAAAATTTAGTCGTAGGTGTATTTGCTCATTTAGGGATGGTTTAGGCCAAGACTTTTGGGGATTATGAGATAAAAATGAATATATAAAACATCAAAAATTAATCCAAATCCGGGAATACTCTCATTCAAGTCAGGTTTATAGAATCTGGGATCTAAGATAAATAACTATTGTCTAATTTTTATAATCTGTTTTTACATCCTTTCTACAGGTTCAAGGACATTAGATAAAACACACATCAGCTGCCAGTAGATACACATATATGAGTAGGTTGGTGTGCATGTTAGCATCTGACATTTCCTTTAATGAGAGACTAGACACTTTGCTTTTCTGTGGTTATTTCTAAATAGCAGTTCACCTTACAGTCTAAAGTGCCAAAACTTGCCAATATATTTGTTTTTAACATAGTATAGTGAACACAGGAAGAAGCATCATTCTTGTACACTACTCAGGGTCTAACTTTTCAGGTAGAAAAATGCCTTGAACACTCTGGGGAAGTAGAATTCATTTATAGAAGAATACTTCAGGGATTTTTTTTTTGCATTTTTCAAGGATATACATTCTTACTGATTTTTGCTTCCAAATATATTTTAAGGCTGTTTGGTAAAATATATACCAGATACGAGGTTCGATGTACAGGGTTTTGTTCTTATAGGGAATTCTTAACTACTCAGCTTTAAAAAAGTAAAACTTTGAAGCTAAACATGCTTTAGCATCAACTGTGCGCCCAATGAGCCCCATGCTGGATGGAATGAGGAATGTGAGGGACAGGAAAAACGGTGTCCTTAAAGAATGCCCCAACTGTGTCAGAACCTCCCTGAATGCTCTTGCTGATGCCCCAGGCTGCAGAGTGAGCTGGGTACATTTTAAAGTGCGAATCAAGGTGAGAGAACAAAGTGCTGCAGGGTAACCGAAAACTGTTCCGCTTACGGCTAAGCACATGGTATTCCTTAAAGCAGGGACACAGAAGACATGGGAGCTTGGTAGAACCATCTGTCTTAAGCTGCCATCCTGCTTTTACCATGGGTAAAAGTGAGAATTCTGAAATTGGGATCAAATGGATAAATTTGATAGGCTCTTCTTTTGCAGACATGTCTGAATAGCAATTCTAACTTTCCAGAAGTGGTGTTGAGATAATGATTACTGCATCAGAATTTAATTATAAAAAAAATGTAAAGCCTTTCAATTAAGTGGTTCCTTTTTTTCTCCAGTGCCAATCAGAGCCATGAAAACGAATTACTTTTATTAAATTCTACAGCTGGAAATCACAATATGTGACCTTTTTTTCTTCACATCTAAAACAAGCAAGAAATAGATTCTTGGCTTATCAATACTGCATAGGACAAAAGAATTCTGGAAAAATGCAAATGTAAACTACATTTCATCTTTACCATTTAAACTAAAATATACTTACCACTCACATTCATATTTCTTAAACTTTTTACAACAGCACAACTGTCAATTTAAACAAGCAAACTTTTTGTTTTTTGTTTTTTTAAGGATACCCTGGAAAGTCAACTGATAGAGCAGTTCGAGAATATATATATATACATATAAAAATCACATGTAACATAAATGGCGAACTTAAAGAACAAAATGTATGTAGTTTTTTTAAGTTATAAAGGAACTAAAAAATGCAATGACTATTTCATAGAAGTAAGGACATTTTTTTCCCCCTTTGTACTCCTGCTACAAAAGAGCTAGCCTTTTTAAGTCTCCAATTTCTTTTCACCCATCACTCCCTTGTATGAGAATTCAGCTTATGTTTTGAATGTTCTGATTCTGTGCTAGACATTTTTAATGAGTTCAGATGTATAATCGCCTGGCTTTTGGAGAAGCATATAGTAGGGAATTTTGGTGGCTGGAGAGATCACTTTTCATCACCATAAGCTTGACAATATAAGCCTAATGTTTTCTATTAGTGACAAATACCAGACATGTAGGCAGATGAATCAACTAGATTCGGGGGAAAAGTAGCCGGAGGTTAAAGGGAGAAACGGGTTCCTTTCTTTCCTGCACTTCAAGTTGTAGCACCTTCCACTTGGGTTATCTAATGCCTCTAGTGAATGGTGAGATGCACCCATTTATAGTTATTTGTTATTCTTATCTCTAAGTTTCACACAATTTATAAAAATATAAATAACAAAATGTAAGTTGGGTTCCATCTCAAGAGGTGTTTCTTGTTGTCCTCTGAGAACAAGGTGGATAAGTTAGGTCTCACCAAGCCTATCCAACATAGCTGATTGTAAGTCAGACCATCAATTTAAAAAAAGAAAAAAGAGAGAAGTCATTCTTGCAATGAGCTCAGCAAACTCAGAGGAAATCAAAAGCATTCCACTGTGTTTATGGTACAAGGAACACAACAGCGAGGGCGTAGTCAGTGGAGAAAATGAGACAAAAATTACCAGGTAGGTGACAAACTGTACAAGCATCTTGTTAAAAAGAAAAAAAAAAAGGTAAAAGTTGCAGCATTCTGTCCTTAAAGTCGGGTCTGGGCCTCCGGGATGTAGATCTCAATGCTGTCAGCACGCTCGGTGGCAGAATTCTGTCGGAAGGACGCTGCTCTCTTAGCAGCCATGAGGCGTCTTCGAGCTTCTTGACGTTGTCTGTCGGGCAGGTCAAGGGACTTTTCTCTTGTGATAGGAAATTTCCCTTTTGGGGGCTTCTTTGGTATTGGAGGGGGGACCTTTCTTTCTTCCTGAAAAGTATCAAAAGTAATTATTGATAAACGGTGGTGATGGTTGCACACAGTGTGAATATAATTAATGCCTCACACACATACACACACGCACCCACACAAATTGGTGGATAGAAAGAATAACGACAATTATTTTATATGTTGCTAGATTAGTACTTAACCCTTATTCCTCCATTTCTTAAAGTTCCAGTCATCTCTGAGAGTTCACAAGCACCCGTGATGCCAGCTTTGGAGCATCACAGGTCCTGGGGAAGATGTTGCCACTTGACATTGCTGCCATATGCTATGCTCTTATCCACAAACTCCAGAACGCAAACAATGCCAATTACATCCATGGAAACCATTTATGTAAGTGTACCAGGGAACCTTTGGCCAAATTCTCTGTTGTAGGTGTAGCATCCCTTGACATTAACAACGTGTGATGATTTTTGACTTGGTTGGTAAAAAGATGCAAATGATTATTTTTGACCACTAATATTCTGAAATAAATAACACCAAAATATGTGTATGCCTTTTTTTTTTTTTTTTCCAGAAAGACAGATTTCACAGTTCTGCAACAAATGCAATATATAATGCTTGTAAGGTTCTGGTGAGAGGTCTGTGTCCAAAACTGCGTTGTGTTGTTCAAGTGCCATTACTAAATAACCACGTTGGCGCTACCAACTGGATCTACTTCATAATGGAGTTATGACTGGAGTGCTGCATAGTCAATGAGTTCCTTCCCACAAGAGGTTACAATAGGGGCCAGAACCCTTTTCCTCTTCTAGACAGATGTTTGGTGGTTGGAAAAAAGTACCTCTGTATCTTTCTCCCTTTAGCCTCCATGACAAATCCAAAGGGGGCCAGATTTGCTTGGACGCTGGGGGACAAAAGCAGCTGTGGAAGTAAAGGGTGAACAAATGTGGTACCTTTCTATTCCCAAGGCTGCTGTTTTAGGTAGAAAATAAACAAGGAAAGCCAAACATAGAGTGAACTACAGGTAAAAAAAACCCAATGCCGTCGAGAACTACAGGTAGTCGCCAATTATGACATACTTGAGTTACGACAAACCACATTTACAACCTTTTTTTTTTTTGGCTTAGGTAGCATGTAACTGGAGAAGCAGGAAGCTCTGATGTTGATGCTGCAAGTTTATATGTAATGTTTCCAATCCCCAAAGACAAATAAAGATCAATTTATAAAGATACTGATAATAAAAGGCAATAATAATGAAAACTGAAAAAAAAAAAAAGAAGAGGTGTTCGACTTACATCAGAACCCACTTATCGCAGAGTCATGGGAACGTAACCCTGTCATAAGCTGGGGACTACCTGTATACAGCTTAGGTAAAAAGGTTTCTATTAGCTGTCAATTACTGAAGAATGAAAAAAGGATTATTGCATATATTTAGATTAACTTAGTAAACTGTATTTTAGTATAAAATTTCCATTTGGAATCATTACTTCTTATTTCCTTTAATTAAAAACCCAATGGAAGATTACTTAGAATTGTGGCTAAGTACAACATATACACTTCTATGTTTGCCTGCCCCCATTCTCTACAGTAAAAGTAAGGGAATTTGTCAGTTACCACGCTAGCATCTAGCCTGGAAGGAAGTCCACCTGGACCGTCAACGGAGCCTTTAGGGAGAAGAGCAGATGGTGACAGTCACCTGTGTGGCTTTCATTCTGATTCCCCAAAAGCACACCCTCAGCTGTATTTTAAACATCACTTCCCCAAAGTAGGTGGGATTAATTTCCTTTATAATTTTATTTTAATTTACTATATTTGTCTAGAGAAATCAGATTCATGATTACTCAGAATTTCTCTAAAATGTATCAGGAAATCAATGTACTTACTGCTGATTCAGACCTATATATTAGCTCTGATGAAGATAATATCTCAAGGGAAGAAATTAAAGCATAAGCTTAAAAGTTAACAGACATTTTCAGCGTAATTTATGAGACAAGACTGCCAGATCTACAGGAAATTACATTATCAAACCACAGAGTAAGGTTGAAAATGTCTTACCTCTAACTCCAACCGTACAACTACAGGGTTTTGAGTAAGACATTGTCCTTGTAACCAGGCTTAAAGCTTTTCTTGTGAAAAATCATTTAAATACAATCAAAACAAAGGTTTGATGAAAATAATTCAAAGGATAGGCCCCTATAAGGAATGAGATTAGAGCTACAAATTTACATGTAGTTTTTGGCTGCTGTCTCTCTGAATTGTCTATATGCAAGAAATACAGCAAGAGAAACTGGCATTTACTACACATGCCAGATGACTTCAATTCTGCCCCAATTTATACGCACAATATTTATATATAAACACACACACACACAAATGAAAATTTGATCCTGTGTTGCTAACCAAAGACAGGAAGCTACATTATGATTTAGTACTTGAAGCACGCCATCTCTGCAACTGGATTAGTAGATACTAGGATGCCAGTGAATAGCAGTCTGCATGGAAATCACGTTGTGTGGGCATAATTACCTTTCTTTCAGGTGACTCTATTATCTTCCAGTCATTGAGCTTCAAGTGGTGCAGTTCATCGAACTTCATGCTGACATCCTCAATGGAAAGCTGCAACATGTCCCAGTACCCTGCGAGGTCCTGGGAAGTAGGCCTTGGCATGGCGCTGGGATCCTGGAATACACATTCAGAATTTAGCAGCAGGAAAATCTCCCAGAGGACAGAGAGCTTGGGAGAGGCTGTTCTTTCCCACGTAGGCCTTCCAAGACCTAGTATTGGGAACAAGCATGACTAAAATAATCATGGAAATATTCGAGAAAGCCCACGATAATTCAATAACAGCTTACTTTAGTCCATGTAAGGACCCCGGTTGTGCAGTGGTTAAAGCACTTGGCTGCTAAGCAAAAGGTCAGTGGTTTGAACCATCAGCCGCTCTGTGGGAGAAAGATGTGGCTGTCTGCTTCTGTAAAGATGCTATGGTCCTGGAAACCCTATGGGGCAGTTCTACTCTGTCCCATACGGTCACTTTGAGTTGGAATCAACTTGACGGCAATGGGCTTCGTCTTGTTGTTAGTACAAGTATTTGCTCACAGTTTAAAAATACATAATACATTTGTTCATTGTTTCAGTTGGAAAATACATTCTCAGAATCTATGAAAGCTGACAAATGTTAAAGTTTTTAAACACGTGGTAGTTTGTAAAAGCAGGAGGGCCTCGATCTTTGCGGTCACATATTGGAAGACACGTTCCTGGGACAGGAATTTCCTTTTTTTTGTAGTGGTCTTAAAAAAAAAAAAAAAGCTGTTGTCCTCAAGCTGATTCTGATTAAGGGTGACCCCATGTGTTAGAGGGTAGAGCTGTGCTCCACAGGGTTTTCAATGACTATGCTTTACCAGAGCACATCCCCAGGCCTTTCTTCTGCAGTGCACTGGCTGAGTTCAAAACACCAACCTTTAGGTTAGCGGCAAACCATTTTCACCACTTGAGGCATTGAGTTTGCAGACCCTGGGTTAAGTGTACAGATCTTTGTGGTTCCTATAATTCAGTGGGAGGCTCTCTCAGGTTAGTAACTCTTGAACAGTCAGAGAAGTTTCTGGCGAGTAAAGATTTGTCTGAAATTGCTTTAAATGTGCAATTTTAATTCACTAATAAATAGTTCACATTAAGGATAGCATAAACTTGTATGTGTTTAGTTTAAAACTCTTTGAATCTGGTCTGTCATCATCCATATCAAAATTATTATTATATTTTTACGGAGTATTCAATTCTGCAAAAGAACTCTGTGCTTACTACATGTCCAGCACCGTGCATGGGCGCTGAGGGGCTTCGGAAGTAGGAAGGCGTGAGAATGGAATGGCAAGGAGCTGTAAAGAACAAGACTAACGAGGTTACGATCTCATTCTATCTTATATAACTGGATGACAACCTACGTTAATGGTGAAGGTTGCCTACTACACTTCTGAGTTCCACAAAATTTCCTCTATTTCCTCATGCAGAGTGAGCTTCTGAGACCTGCAATGACAGAGCTGCTTCTGTTCCCTGTGAAACCTGTCTTCCTTCTCTGGAACCACAAGAGGGCAGCCTCTGGCTGCTCAAATACTTACGAGGCGCACTATCTCACAGTACGGGAAATGTTTTATTTAGTGTGGCGCATGTTGAACTTTGGAGTAATTCTAACCCAGAGTGAAGAAAGACCACTGGGCTTTGAGTTTTTGCATTTACTTGTATCTGGTCTGAATTTGAGAGAGAGAGAGAGAGATGGTGGGTGGTCTGAATTTAATTTTTTGTTGAGGGTCTTCCTCCCTTTCACTGACCCTCTACTTTACCAAGCACAATGCCCTTCTTCAGGGACTGGTCCCTCCTGATATCATGTCCAAAGTACGTGAGATAAAGTCTCACCATCCTCACTCCTAAGGAGCACTCTGGCTGTACTTTTTCCAAGAGAGACTTGTTCGTACTTCTAGCAGTCCCCCTCTTTGCCAACACCTTAACTCAAAGGCATCGATTCTTCTTCAGTCCTTATTCACTGTACTTACTATATCCCTTTGTTAACTAGCAGTCATTTACCATCCATAGACATCCTGGGCGAGTATCTGGATTCAACTTGATCTGAAAGCTGACATTCACGTGTTTTGGTGCACAGCACTTCTCCCAGCCCGTGGTGCCCTACAAGCCTGCAGAAGCCAGTGTTTACATGCTGATTACCTGGGTATCTCCTTAAAGTGGAGATTCAGCCTCAGGAGGTCTGCATGAGGGTTTGCACTCCTAGTAAGCTTTCATTTGATCTCTGGCTGCTAGTCCGAGAATCGTATGTTTAATAACAAGGTGCAAGCTCTAAGCTTCAGAGGCTATCTTCTTAGTATTGTCTGCAAAGTGATTATGTAACAAATCACCTATATAGTTTATGTTTGTTCATTCTAAATATCTGGTTGGGCTTCTGACTTATTTTCTAGAATTATTCCTTTGACTTAAAACTTAACCAACCAGGTGCTGTGTGGTCAACTCTGACTCAAGGTGACCCCCTGTGTGTTAGAGTAGAACTGTGCTCCACAGGGTTTTCAAAGGGTGAGCTTCTTCAGCTGTAGATCACCAAGCCTTTCTTTCAAGGTACCTCTGGGTGAACTTGAACCTCCAACCTTTCAGTTAGTAGCCAAGTGCATTAATTACTGATTGCATGGCCCGGGATGCCACTTAAAACTACGTACCTACTTAAAATTCCCAGCAACTACCAATGTTACTTTAAATTGTGGGCAATTTGGCTGTGAGGAGCAAGACATTTGCTTGTATTTTCAGTGTTCCTCTCCTGCCAGGCGTGTCGAGTCACCTGCACACTGCCACTTCTCCCCAAAAAATGCTTCCATTTTTTTTTGTATTAATGTCCGTAGCACTTAACCACAAAGCCACCAGTGTTTCCTCAATATTGGGTAGAAACCAAAAAAAGTAAGTAGCCAACCTGAATATTTCAAAACTCAAAAGGATTCTTTTTAAGGTTAACAACAAAATGAAATATGACATCTCTAAGAAGGATAAAAATATTAGAGTAGATAATTTTAAATCTAATATTAGCTGTTGTTCAGAGGGGAAAGGACCATTTTATAGGCTCGAATAATGTATCTTTGCTTATATGTATCATACTTTAGGAGTTTCTAAAGACAGTGACTACCTATGTTTACCAGACTCTATATTATAACAGAAAGCTCCTTAGCAGCCTAAATCAATTCCTTTAAAGATAATAATAGATAGTATGGAGGAGGCAAGAACATTCACAGTAAACATGATAATTGCTTATGCACCTATATGTTATGTTTCTTTCAAGGAACTCAAAACCTTTCTGTTCCCCATCTTTAAATGTTGATTATTTCATAAATGGTACGTTGTTGGTAACTTCAAATTTCAAGATGAACTTTCATGCGGTCTGTTGGAAAACGTTAGGAGAAAACACACTTTTAATGATCCTAATTAAAATAGATGAACTGGCAGCTCAGATGTGTCTGTACTTTCTTTGATGTGTAAGAACGTTCTATATAGTCTCATGTCTTCTTGCAAATTAAAAAAGAAAGCAAAGCCAAATCATTGAGCACCATTGCTGTTAGAGACCTGTTGTTGTTAGTTGCCATCTAGTGATTCCAATTCATGGTCACCCTATGTTAGCAGACTAGAACTGCTCCATAGGGTTTTCAAGGTCGTGACCATTTGGAAGCAGATCTCCAGGCTCTGTTCCAAGGCACCTCTAGGTGGGCTTGAACCCGTCAAATCTTTTGGCTACTAGTCGAGCACTTAATCATTTGTGCCACCCAAGAACTCCTCATAAGAGGCCTAGAAGAGGTCTATTTTGCATTTTACTAAAAATGTTTGGTCTGAAAAAATGACCAGTGTATGGATTGTAAAATAACCTACAAACAATTTGAATATTATTTAGTCATTTCTCGAAATATAACTGAGAGAATACTTCCTTAGTCAGATACAGAAAACTATATGTATATAGTTGTTTTTAGGTGCCGTTGAGTTGGTTCTGACACACAGAGATCCTATGTACAACAGAATGAACACTGCCTCGTTCTGCGCCCTCCTCACGATCCTGGCTTTGTTTGAGCCCATTGTTGCAGGCAATGTGTTAATCCATCTTGTTGAGATTCTTCCTCTTTTTTCTTAACCCTGTACTTTACCAGGCATGATGTCCTTCTCCAGGGACTGGTCCTTCTTGATAACATGTCCAAAGTACGTGAGACATCCTCACTTCCAAGGAGCATTCTGCCTGTACTTCCTCCAAAACAGATTGGTTCATTCTTCTGGCAGTCCCTGGTATATTCAATATTTTTCATCACCTCAAAGGCGTCAACTCTTCTTCGGTCTTCCTTATTCATTGTCCAGCTTTCATATGCATATGAGGTGATTGAAAATACCATGGCTTGGGTCAAGTGCACTTTAATCTTCAAAGTGACATTTTTGCTTTTTTAACAATTTAAAGAGGTCTTTTGCAGCAGACTTCCCTGATGCGATTTCTTGACTGCTGCTTCCAAGGGTGTTGATTGTGGATCCAAGTAAAATAAAATCCTTGACAACTTCAATCTTTTCAATCTTTTCCCTGCTGACTCAATGGCAGTGGGTTTGGTTTTTTTGTTGTTATTGTTATCATGATGTTGCTTATTGGTCCAGTCGTAAGGGTTTTTGTTTTCTTTATGTTGAGGTGTAATCCACACTGAAGGCTGTAGCCTTTGATCTTCATCAGTAAGTGCTTCAAATCTTCTTCACTTTCAGCAAGCAAGGTTGTGTCATCTGCATATTGCAGGTTGTTAATGAGTCTTGCTCCAATCCTGATGCCCCGTTCCTCTTCATATAGTCTGGCTTCTCTGATTATTTGCTCAGCACACAGACTGAATAAGTATGGTGAAAGGATACAACCCTGACACACACCTTTTCTGATTTTAAACCACCCAGTATCCCCATGTTCTGTTTGAATGACTGCCTCTTGGTCTAGGTACAGGTTCTTTACGAGCACAATGAAACGTTCTGGAATTTCCATTCTTCGCAATGTCATCCATAATTTTTTATGACCCACACGGTTGAATGCCTTTGCATAGTCAATAAAACATAGGTAAATATCTTTCTGGTATTCTCTGCTTTCAGCCAAGATCCATCTGACATCAGCAATGAGATCCCTCATTCCATGTTCCCTTCTGAATCCAGTTTGAATTTCAGGAAGTTCCCTATCAATATACTGCTGCAGCCATTTATATACATCGGGTTTTTCTTTTCCTTTGATTGCCCAGAAGATCAGAACCAAGCTTAATATCGACTTGTATTAACTAATCCCAGATTCATGGTATATTTATTTCACTCCTGGTTATAAAATTTTATGCCTAAATTATTTCTAAAACCTCTACTTAATCTCTTTCAATACAGTTGTTATATGTTTTTAATTTGAAGCCACCTCAGGTCATTTTCTCGATTTGTGACATTAGCCATAATATCAAGTCATTTTTCATCCCCTTTCCATTAGTCTCTGGTAGAAGCTCTATTGGTACGATCTTACATCACACCACTGGACATTACTATCTTCCTGCCCAGTTTCTGCCCCCTTCTCATTGACATGGTACCCCCTCTTGCAGCCTCGCTGCCTTGGTTGCCCTTCTAAACTTGGGCCCTATAACCTGTTCATCCCCCAAGCTGGAAAGTATCCTTTATGGTAAATTTGCTCAATACTCTGCAAACTTATAGGCACTCTTTAACCTGCAATAAAAAAAAAAAAATGGTGAGACTATATAGAATGGACATACATCATCTTGGTTACAAGGAACTAAGGTTATCTGAGGAATCACTTACCATATTCTGTTGGCAAAGCCAATAAAACTGCTGGAATTTCTGGGACATAAGAAGCTGGGCACTCCCAACAGCACTCCTGATTTTACCAAGAACTGCAAAAAATAAATAAATAAATAAAAAGAAAACTGGATCAATTAGAAAACAAAAGCAAAAGCGTCACACAAAGGAAATAAATTACAGACAGCATTGCTATTATTCCTCTTTACTGGTAATTAAAACTTTGAATTTATTGCGAGAAACGTGTTCCACTGGCTGGATTTTTTTCACTCTGTTTCCATTCCAAATTCACTGGAGACATTTAAGCAGGGCTAAATGTCATTTATAAAGATATTATTCTTGGGTACTGGTAAAAAATTTAGTTTAGAAATATGGTATATACTGCAGGAAGTTGTCTTTATTTCCATCATGAGTAATAGCATTGATATTACGATGAGCTAGAGAATAAGAAAGCATTCGTGAATAAAAAAGAAATTAAATACTTGTTTTTTTAATTCTTTAAAATTTTTTTTATTGTGTTTTAGGTGAAAGTTTACAGTCCAAATTAGTTTTTCACTGAAAAGTTTATACACAAATTGGTTTGTGACGTTGGTTGCAATCCTACCATGTGTCAGCATTCTCTCCCTTTCCATTTCTACCCTGGGTTCTTCTGTCCATTTGTCCAGGTTTCCTGTCCCTTCCTGACTTCTCATCTTCGCTTTTGGGCAGGTGCCGCCCATTTGATTCAAAGCAGCGTTCTGGCTGTACTTCTTCCAAGACAGATTTGTTTGTTCTTCTGTCAGTCCATGGTACATTCAATATTCTTTGCCAACACCGTAATTCAAAGGCATCAGTTCTTCTGTGGTCTTCCTTATTCATTGTCCAGCTTTCGCATACATGTGAGGTGATTGAAAACACCATGGCTTGGGTATCAGGTGCACCTTAGGCCTCAAAGTGACATCTCTGCTTTTTAACTCTTTAGCAGCAGATTTGCCCAGTGCAATACCCCTTGATTTCTTGACTGCTGCTTCCATGGGCATTGATTGTGGATCCAAGTAAAATGAAATCCTTGACAACTTCAATCTTTTCTCTTGATTCTGATGTTGCTTATTGGTCCAGTGGTAAAGATTTTTGTTTCCTTTATGTTGAGGTGTAATCTGTACTGAAGGCTGCACTTACTGATTTTCATCAGTAACTGCTTCAAGTCCTCCTTCAGCAGGTAAGGTTGTGTCATCTGCATGTTGCAGGTTGTTAATGAGTCTTCCTCCAAACCTGATGCTGCCTGTGTTCTTCTTGTAGAGTTCAGCTTTTCAGATTATTTGCTTAGCATACAGATTGAGTAAATATGGTGAAAGGATACAACCCTGACATCCACCTGTCGTGCCTGTATGGTAGGTCTTTTTTTTTAACCACTGGTCGTCGAGCTGATCCTGACTCATGACAATCTCATGTGTGCCAGAATAGAACTGTACTCCACAGAGATTTCAGTGACTGAATTTTTTCAGAAGTAGATCTTTCGGCCTTTCTTCCGAGGCACCTCTGGGTGGACTCAAATTGCCAACCTTTTGGTTAGCAACCAAGTACACTAACTATTTGCAACACCCAGGGCACCATGGTAGTATATAGCTGATTCAATATTCACCATGTCTCAGTTTACACCAGGATCTCCTTTTGCCTGGAAACTTTAAAGGTCCATGTCATCTTTCCTTGGTGTTTGTATAACACCATCTACTTCAAATAGCCAGAAATGGATTATTTCCATGTGCTCAATTTCTTCTTTTTTGGCTCACTCTCAAAGACTCTTTGCAGAGCACAGATAACTGCCCTACACCAACTACTACAGAACTCAAAACATTGCTAGTTTATGTTATTAGTTGAACCCATTTTCCTAGGCTTGAGAATCAAAGTCCTAGAGATTATTCACAGAGGTGGAAACTGAGCTACAGAGAGGTGAAATCAATTCCTTTAGCTTTCTTTCACAATAGCCATTTCCCCAAACAATAGTAAATTTAACAGCCAGTCTTAAAACCAGTTTTTTGTGAGTCTCATTCAACATGTGTTAGAAACTGGCATCAAAGATCTTAATACCCTAATGACCCCAGCTATGGCTGCTGCTTTATTTCTTCTTCCAGGCATTACTTCAGGGAAAGAAGAATCATAGCTATTAGTCAGAAAGGACCTTAATATCCTTATGATGAAATGCCACGAGGCCATGGAAAATGAAATTACAGAAATAAATCTATTAATATTAATAGGTATTTAAGACATGTCGCGACATGAAAGAAGTCAATTAAAAACAGGTATGTATATGGGGCAGTTCTACTCTGTCCTATAGGGTCGCTAGGAGTTGGAATTGACTTGACGGCAATCAGTTATGTACAGCATATCATTCATTCATTAAAAAAAAAAAATATATATATATATATATACATGTGGCCATGTACATAGGGCATTTTTAAGAGTGATTTTCTCCTGGGTAGGCTAATGGGCTTAAAAAAGTCTTCTTTCCATGTGTCTGTATTTTTTTTTTTTCCTTCTGAAATTAACCTAGATTGTTGTTCCCGATCTTTTATTATGGAAAAACCGCAAACACACTGAAAATTTGGGAAAAAAAAAAGATAATAAACACCTCTATCCCCATAACTTAGATTCAACAATTGTTAACATTTTGTCACATGCCTATAATTTCCACCCCCCCACCCATTTGAAAGTAAGCAGCAGCCAGCATGACACTTCACCTGCCTCTCCCTAGAACAAGGACATCACCCTGCATCACCACAATGTCATTATCATCCCTAAGACATGAACAATCATTCCCTAGTATCTAATTCGAGATCGCTTTTAAGATATTAAAGAGTAAAAGAGCTTAAAAAAAAAAAAGGAATTGTTAATAATAGTCAATAAAGGATAAAACTTTAGCATTTTTTCAGACTTAAAAAAGAAAAAGAACAGTAGGCCATTGTGTCTCTTACAAAGCCTTTTCAAGAGTTGTTTGCTTTTTCCTGCACACCTCCCTCCCTCCATTCTGCCCACTGGCTTTGAGCTGAACAGCCAGCCAGCCGGGGAATGAGGCACAAGGGACACAGAAGGAAGCAGGAAATGAGTGAGGATGCCACAGGATGGATTGGTAAAGACAGGGTTCAAGGTCAGGTTTTTAAGTGTGTACAGAGAGGAGAGATGGCTGGGGCCGGGCAGGCATAGTAGCGAAGGCAAGATGTAGAGAGTAGGATTTGAGCAGAATCTTGAAAGGGGCCAACGTACTTCCTACTTCATTAACATTTTGATAATCCTACACCGAACACATTTCTGCAGTCACGGTTCACTGATGTCGAGTAGAGGAAGTATCTTTGGTTCTGAAATCTTGAATTTCTATTTGTAAAGCCCTGTAAACCTGCATGATTGATGAAAACATTTAGAGGCTTGTTTTAATCAAGTTGTCATTGCAGGAATATATAGAAAAGATGAATAAATACAGTTACTTTTTACTGACGCTATCCTTCTTCAAACTGTAATTAAAAACTCAATCAGTTTTATAAAATTGGAAGTTTTAACCCCTAATCTTCATAACCCTCTTAAAATGTAATTCAATTGAAGTATTAATATAAAAATGCTTCAATTTTTTATCTTTAGCACAACATTAATAAATGGGCAATATCTTGGTATTGATTTAATGTGGTAGAGAATTACTATAAAGAACATAAATTGAATATTGCTATGAAAAGATAATGAATGTCAAAGGGGGCAGCTAATGACGTGATTGCTAATAGCAGGAGACTTGTGCTGTTTTAGTCAATGGGAATGATCCTATCTGATACCTACAATCTAAATAGCTTCCTATAATTGCAAAGAATTTGAAGTGAAAATTCAATTTATTCCCTTCCACTATACTTCCCTAATTTTGTCACAGTTTAGACATGTTTTCTTTCAAGAGCTGCAGATAAAGACTCTGCTCGTCAGAATGCAAATTTACAAAGAACTGACATAACCCTTGCTTTCAACGCACAAAGAAATTTGATTAGCTTACTTGGCTCCTTTAATTTATTTTTCATGCATCTTCTATAATTTCCAATTCTATCTAAATTTGCCATGAAGTACCAGGACAACATTTACACTATTCTTTTGTTTAGAAACCTGAAGTGGGTTTTTGTACAATTTGCAGGTGGTTTGAAATTATCATTTGAATATTTATTTCCTCTCTGATCTCTTGGGATTTCTCCGTGACTAATTTTTTTAATTCTGTAAAGTAGGCAGGGAAAATCACTGCTTCCACAAATCTCCTCCTTTCAGGATCTCAAGTCTAATCATTTTCATGTTTACCGAGCATGCATTTATCATCAAACTCCAATTTCCTGTTTAGATTTTGGGAAGTGTGAAGACATCTCCATAAGGACTAAGCAAGAAACCTGGCTGACTGGTGGCATTGTATCAGTGTGATCCAGAGCACCTGGCTACCATCCCTGGCTTGTGTCTTACCAGAGAAGTCTTGATGCGTTGGATATTTCATCAAACTGCACAAACGTGTCACATACCTAAGGCTGGTAACAATCTGTTCTGCTGATCACCATCATTCTGTCTGATTCTTAAATTTCTAATCTTCTATGTTGAACCAAGACATCCTGGGTAAAATTCAGACAGAGGTATAGTTTCTTTCTGGTCCATGTCCTCCATCCCTCCGCTACAGTAGCATGGCTTCTAACAGAAAGGTTGGAGGTTTGAGTCTACCTAGGGGAGCCTTGGAAGAAAGGCCTGGTCATCTACTTCCAAAAAACCAGCCACTGAAAAGCCTATGGAGCAGAGTTCTACTCTGACACACACATGCGGTCACCACGAGTGGGAGTCAACTCTACCGCAAATGGTTTACCGGTTTTTTCCGCATATATTCTCCGGATCACCTGAGATATTTGGTATCGTCTCCTCCTTCTATGAACGCTAACAGCTGAAAACATGCCCCTCACCCCAGAAATCAGGCATTCCAGCATGGTTGTTACTGTTTGTGCTACTGAGTCGATTCTGACTCACAGTGACCCTACAGGAAAGAGCAGAATTGCCCCATAGGGTTTCCAAGGCTGTAATCTTTACAGAAGCAGATGGCCACACCTTTCTCCCCAGGAGCCACTGATAGCCTTGAACCAGCAACCTTTCAGTTAGCAGCAGAGTGCATAACCACCGTGCCACCAGGGCTCCTTTTTGGCGTGGTTCAAAAAACCAAAAACAAAACCTATTGCCATCGAGTCGATTCCAACTCATAGCAGCAGCCCTACAGGACAGAGTGGAACTGCCCCATAGAGTGTCCAAGGAGAGCCTGGTGGATTCGAACTGCAGGCCTGTTGGTTAATAGCTGCAGCTCTTAATCACTACACTGCAGGGTTTCCAACCCTGGTCTGGGACACCCAGCACCATAGATCTAATCCCAACTCTCGAATAATTAAAATTTGTGACCCTGTGTGGTCCCTCACTCATCCTGTCTATCAAATAAGAACATTAGGTGAGGAAATCACTAAAACCACTCTCAGTTTTGCTAGCCTATGGTTGTAGGAATTTGATCAGGTGAAAATTTAGATTATTAGCTATTTTGGGGCAATACGACTTGCCAACACCTTTCATAAGACACTATCTATATATTTGTTCCCCTTTTCAGTTCCTTATCAGTTTCATATCTCAACGGGATTATTCAATAAGCTAACTTATTGTAGCTTTGAAGCCATTTCTTTTCATTTTTAGAAAATACATTATTTCTTTCACTTTATGCCACTTACCTACTTGGCTGAATACAATTAATACAAAAACCCTAAAACAGTAGTCTAGTGATGTTTTGCAATCTCTCTAGAAAATTTGTATTTGTGTATTAACAATACACATGACAATTTACATACTCTAGTAGTTCCTGGGAGACCCGGTGGCACAGCGTTCGGCTGCTAACTAAAGGGTCAGCAGTTCCAATCCACCTCCTTGGAACTCTATGGGGAAGTCCTACTAGTTGTGCAAATGGTGCAGTGCACGACTAGCAATTACTAACCGAAAGGCTGACATTCTGAAACTTCCAAAAGGTCACAGGCTTGAAAACCCTATGGAGCGAAGTTTTACTTTGCAAAACATGGGGCCCCCATGAGTTGGAATCAACTCCACAGCAACTTTTTTTTTTCTTATTGATGCATGTGTTAATATGACTTAACTTAAACGAGGGTTTATTTGGTCCCCAAATAGTTTTCATTAACCACAGAGGATTGAATGAATTTAGATTTGTTCAATCAGTTTGGTGAACTGTGATTGTAGAGTTAGAGTTTTTGCAAAAATTATTACATGCAATCGAAAAACCCGTTGCCATCGAGTTGATTCCAACTCATAAGTGACCCTATGTTGTTGTTGTTAGGCGCCGTCAAGTCTGTTCTGACTCATAGTGACCCTATGCACAACAGAATGAAACAGTGTTGTAATGCTTGAGCTCATTGCCACAGCCACTGTGTCAATCCACCTCGTTGAGGGTCTTTCTCTTTTCTGCTGACCCTGTACTCTGCCAAGCATGATGTCCTTCTCCAGGGACTGATCCCTCCTGACAACATGTCCAAAGTATGTAAGATGCAGTCTCGCCATCCTTGCTTCTAAGGAGCTTTTTGGTTGTCCTTCTTCCAAGACAGATTTGTTCGTTCTTTTGGCAGACCATGGTATGGTCAATATTCTTCGCCAACACCGCAATTCAAAGGTGTCAATTCTTCTTCAGTCCTCCCTATTCACTGTCCAGCTTTCACATACATATGATGCTATTGAAAATACCATGGCTTGGGTCAGGCGCACCTTAGTCTTCAAGGTGACATCTTTGCTCTTCAACACTTTAAAGAGGTCCTTGGCAGCAGATTTACCCAATGCAATGGTTTTGATTTCGTAACTGCTGCTTCCATGGCTGTTGATTGTGGATCCAAGTAATATGAAATCCTTGATGACTTCAATCTCTTCTCCATTATCATGATGCTGCTCATTGGTCCAGCTGTGAGAATTTTTGTTTTCTTTATGTTGAGGTGTAATCCATACTGAAGGCTGTGGTCTTCGATCTTCATTAGTAAGTGCTTCAAGTCCTTTTCACTTTTAGCAAGCAAGGTTGTCATCTGCACAACGCAGGTTGTTAATGAGTTTTCCTCCAATCCTGATGCCCCATTCTTCTTCATATAGTCTAGCTTCTAGTATTATTTGCTCAGCATACAGATTGAATAGGTATGGTAAAAGAATACAACCCTAACACACACCTTTCCTGATTTTAAGCCAATCAGTATTCCCTTGTTCTGTCCAAACAACTGCCTCTTGATCTATGTAAAGGTTCCTCATGAGCACAATTAAGTTTTCTGGAATTCCCATTCTTCGCAGTGTTACCCATAGTTTGTTACAATCCACACAGTCAAATGCCTTTGCATAGTCAATGAAACACAGGTAAACATCCTTTTGGTATTCTCTGCTTTCAGCCAGGATCCATCTGACATCAGCAATGATATGCCTGGTTCCATGCCCTCTTCAGAAATCAGCCTGAATTTCTGGCAGTTCCCTGTTGATACACTGCTACAGCCGTTTTTTAATGATCTTCAGTAAAATTTTGCTTGCGTGTGATATTAATGATATTGTTCTATAACTTCCACATTCGGTTGGATCACCTTTCTTGGGAATAGGCATAAATATGGATTTCTTCCAGTCAGTAGGCCAGGAAGCTGTCTTCCATATTTCTTGACATAGACAAGTGATCACCTCCAGCACTGCATCTATTTGTTGAAACACCTCGATTGATATTCCATCAATTCCTGGAGCCTTGTTTTTTGCCAACGCCTTCAGAACAGCTTGGACTTCTTCCTTCAGTACCATTGGTTTCTGATCATATGCTACCTCTTTTGAAATGATTGAACATTGACTAATTCTTTTTGGTATAATGACTCTGTGTATTCCTTCCAATTTCTTTTGATGCTTCCTGCGTCATTTAATATTTTCCCCATAGAATCCTTCACTATTGCAACCCGAGGCTTGGATTTTTTTTTCAGTTCTTTCAGCTTGAGAAACGCCGAGCATGTTCTTCCCTTTTGGTTTTCCATCTCCAGCTCTTTGCACATGTCATTACAATACTTTGTCTTCTCAAGCTGCCCTTTGAAATCTTCTGTTCAGTTCTTTTACTTCATCAATTCTTCCTTTTGCTTTAGCTGCTCGATGTTTGAGAGCAAGTTTCAGCGTCTCCTCTGATATCCATCTCAGTCTTTTCTTTCCTCTTTTTTCAATGACCTCTTGCTTTCTTCATGGATGATGTCCTTGATGTCATTCCACAACTCGTCTGGTCTTTGGTCACTAGTGTTTAATGTGTCAAATCTATTCTTCAGATGGTCTCTAAATTCAGGTGGGACATACTCAAGGTCATATTTGGGCTCTTGTGGACTTGCTCTGATTTTCTTCAATTTCAGCTTGAACTTGCTTATGACCAATTGATGGTCTGTTCCACAATCAGCCCCTGGCCTTGTTCTGACTGATGATATTGAGCTTTTCCATCATTTCTTTCCACAGATGTAGTCAATTTGATTTCTGTGTGTTCTATCTGGCGAGGTCCATGTGTATAGTCACTGTTTATATTGCTGAAAGAAGGTATTTGCAATGAAGAAGTCGTTCGTCTTGCAAAATCCTATCATTCGATCGCCGGCATTGTTTCTATCACCAACGCCATATTTCCCAGCTACTCATCCTTCTTTGTTTCCAGCTTTCGCATTGCAATTACCAGTAATTATTAATGCATCTTGATTGCATGTTCCATCAATTTCAGACTGCAGCAGCGGATAATAAAAATCTTCTATTTCTTCATCTTTGGCCCTAGTAGTTGGTGCGTAAATTTGAATAACAGTCGTATTAACTGATCTTCCTTTAGGCGTATGGATATTATCCTATCATTGATAGCGTTGTACTTCAGGATAGACCTTGAAATGTTCTTTTTGACAGTGAATGCAACACCATTTCATTTTTGATGATTTTCAATTTTCCTAGATTCATACTTCGTACATTCCAGGTTCCAATTATTAATGGATGCTTGCAGCTGTTTCTTCTCATTTTGAGTCGTGCCACATCAGCAAATGAAGGTCCCAAAAGCTTTACTCCATCCACATCATTAAGGTCAGCTCTACTTTGCGGAGGCAGCCCTTCCCCAGTCATCTTTTGAGTGCCTTCCAACCTGGGGGCTCATCTTCCAGCACTATATCAGACAATGTTCCGCTGCTATTCATAAGGTTTTCACTGGCTAATGCTTTTCAGAAGTAGACTGCCGAGTCCTTCTTCCTAGTCTGTCTTAGTCTGGAAGCTCAGCTGAAACCTGTCCTCCATGGGTGACCCTGCTGGTTTCTGAATACCGGTGGCATAGCTTCCAGCATCACAGCAACATGCAAGTCCCCAAAGTAGGACAAAGTGACAGACATGTGGGGGACTTATAGTTTAGTATTCAGTAAATATTTGTTGAACGTACACATCAATGAAAGAGTCCAGAAGAAAATTGTAAAGGTTCAAGAAGGTTAAAAAAAGAACTTGTTTTAGGAAATACAACCCGTAGGCAGCAGAAACTCACTTTCCACTATATCTTGCTAAAGAAAGACACATTTTCCAAATGCCCAATAATAATAAGGCAGCTGAAATGTAAAGAATATATATTCTAAAATGAGGGAATCTTATTGTTGATCGATCCCTTATATGTTACTAATTTCAATCGTCCATATAGTACTTTTATAGTATTAAGCACAGAATTTCTTTGAGTGCCACCAGTGACAAGAAGATCAGTACCTATCATGGCCATGTTTCAGCACCAAAGCCCTTAAATTGCTAGATCATTCATTCTCAGTTTGGGAAGGAATTTGCCTCCTTCTAACTCTCACCTATTATTTTCCAATGGCTAAAGCTTGATAACCTATGTATGTGTTATTGGCTCAGGGCTTATCTGTAGAACCCAAATGGGTGTCACAGCTGTGATGGGATCAGGTTGAAGTAGACAGCCGGGGATAAGGACTCAACATTTTCTAAAACAGCGGAAGAAAGTAGTAAATAAGAACAAAGACAGGAAACATAGAAAGAAGAAAGTTGTCTAGTAAAATAACATTTTGATTTACTAATTTAAGAGAGGAAATCCTGGTGGCATAGTGGTTAAGTGCTACAGCTGCTAACCAAAAGGTCGGCAGTTCGAATCCACCAGGCACTCCTTGGAAACTCTATGGGGCAGTTCTATCCCCTTCTACAGGGTTGTTGTGAGTTGGAATCGACTTGATGGCAATGGGTTTTTTAACTTAAGAGCATATAATGGAAAAGCACAATCATGTCAGACAGACAGCTCTGATTTTGAGTCCTGATTCTACCATTATACTTTATGAGATTTTCGGCAAGATAGTAACCTCTCGTTTTCCTTGTTTTTTAAATTGTGACAGAATCTACCTGTTACATTGTGGTGAGCATTAAATGAGGTATGTAAAGCCCCTGGCATAGAAGACAATTCAATAAGTGGTGACTTAAAGGTTTCATTCTTCTTCAAAAATTATCTCTTTTTGATAAAATATTGACTAAATTAAAAGTCCAAATGAAATAAAGGAAATTATGATAAGTATTGCCCTGTGTTATAAACACAGGAACAACTAATGTCTTTATTTCCTACATGCACAAAGGGAGACCAGAACTTTTACAATGTGTAAAATTAATAGTGTAGGTTCCAATGAAATAGAAATGCATGTTATGGGCATTTAATGGGGTTAGATAGGTAGACAGCTGCCCTTGAGTTGACTTGATTCATAGTGACCTTATGTACAGTAGAACGAAACGTTGCCTGGTCCTGCATCATCCTCGCCATCGCTGGCAGGGGGGTTAAGAACTGACAAATGTTACTTCCTGAAATTTTTTTTCTCTCTCTCGTCTTCTTCAAAGGTGTTTTACTGAGGAATCACTGATAGAAAATGCATCCTGAATGTTCAACACGTGAGTCTTAGAACATTTTCTAAGCCTGAAAAGAATACACAACCAAGCCTAGCCTGTGCTGGTGGCCGTCCATGAAAACGTAGCTGACAATTTAAACTCCGATTGGGCATGTTGTTGTTAGGTGCCGTCGAGTCAGTTCCGACTCATAGCAACAGAAGGAACGCTGCCTGGTCCTGCGCCATCCTCCCGGTCGTTGCTATGTTTGAGCCCAGTGTTGGCAGCCGCTGATCAGACAACGTTCCGCTGCTATTCATAAGGTTTTCACTGGCCAATTCCTTCAGAAGTAGACTGCCAAATCCTTCTTCCTAGTCTGTCTTAGTCTGGAAGTTCTGCTGAAACCTTCCACCATGGGTGACCCTGCTAGTATTTGAAATACCACTGTCATAGCTTCCAGCATCACAGCAACGCGCAAGTTACCACAGTATGGCAGACTGACAGACACATGGTGGGTGGTTGAGCACAGACTTAGGCAATTTACCTTTTTTGTTTTATCTTTGTGAAAGAGATCATAAATCCATATTACAATTAAAATGAGGGTGCCAGGCTCAAATGTATACTGACAAGTAGAAAAATGCTGCAGAAAACGAGTAATTGTTAAATATCAGAATTATGAACAACCACCGCATTAAATGTACCCTAAACAGATGATAAATTTAAACAAACGTTATGTGAGCAATTTGAATACTGTTCCTCAGACATTTATTTATCAGCCCTGTGCAGAAATGCAGACACAGCAGAGCTGAGAGGGCAAGCTACCGTGCCAACACTTTCTCTGAAATACTGAACATCTAATAACAACTTGTATAAATGATTGTGGAGCTTGAAGATTAAGACAGCAATGTGTAAGAATAGAATGAGTCATTTGAAGGCACTATTCCCCTTTCTTCATAGGTTAATGACATAAGTCAGAACAGCTAAAAATTTTAACACGAAAATTATTTTCTCTGATTTCTTGGCTTCCAAGGCCATTATGCTCTGTAAGTTACACTCAATATAATTTCATCATCATACTTCCATTTCTAGGGTTATTGACGCACTCCATTACAGCAGTCATCTAGAAATACAAAGGTAGGGCCCAATTCCCAAGGACACTGGCTATCCTTCCAAACTGCAGAATTTATAGTGATCTAATAGATGTATTTTGGACATGTTATCAGGAGGGATCAGTCCCCGGAGAAGGACATCATGCTTGGTAAAGTGGAGGGTCAGCAAAAAAGAAGAAGACCCTCTTTTTTGACACAGTGGCTGCAACAATGGGCTCCAGCAAAACAACGATCATGAGGGTGACATAGGACTGGGCAGTGTTTCGTTCTGACGTACATGGGGTCGCTATGAATCAGAGATGACTTGACAACACCTAACAACAACAGTAAATGTATAAAGGAAATCATGGAAAAAGAAAAATATCTTAAGGGGAGTATGATTTGCCAAGATGTTCTGAAATATCTCTGTAAAATTCTATTTTGGTAAAAACAAGTTCTAGTCCTAAATATTTTGTGATTATATTCTTGGTATCCTCAGTTGACTAATAAAGAGAATTTATTTAAAAAAATTTTTATTTTAGAAATAAAAATAAATAAAGTTCTATTTATTTATAAATCATGTACAGCAATGTGTAAAGAATGCTGTTTCTGAGAAATGCTGAGAATAAGTTTCTTCAGGTAAACAGACAGGAACTGGAGGATAAGGGATGCTGTCCCTTTCCACACGGAGCCTCAGAGACCTATCTGAACCACAAAATGTGTACAGCAGATCCGCTTTGCTGACCTTGGCCGGGGCAATCATATATATTTCCATTTAATTCAATGACCAGAAAACTGGTAGCTCAGTATTGTATACCGTAGTGGTTGAATCTTTTATTTATCATCAATTTTTCTTTGGCAAGGAGCCCTGGTAGCACAATGGTTACATGTTTGCCTGGTAACCAAAAAGTCAATGGTTGGCTCCTCCAAGGGAGAAACAGGCGGCAGTCTGTTTCCATTAAGATTACAGACTTGGAAGCCTTAAGGGGCAGTTCTACTCTGTCCTATAGGGTCGCTATGAGTTAGAATTCAACTTAACCGCAATGGGGTTTTTTTCTTTGGCATAAGCAACTTTTTATGAATATGGGACAGTAGAAATTTTTGAAAACAATCAAAATGCTCCACATTAAGCCATTGCCAGAATTCAAGAGAACTGGCATGTGGAATATGAGATAAATTACATTACCAAGAAAACTGTTAGGGCAATTGATCTCATATTCAATTTACCTATAAACAAACAAACAAACAAATAAACAAATAAATAAATAAAGGCCCCTTTCAATGTTGTAGTGATTGCTTTTCTGTTCATTTATCTATTTTCTTAGCTTTGAGTAGGATGTCTGAAAGCACATTTATATTTATTTACTCAAATATCTAAGGAACTTTTCCCCATTAATATTCACATTCACTTTTTTTTTCATTACCGTGTCTAAAAAAAAGGAAAAAAAAATGTGTTCTTACTTTCTTCCGAGAGATCATTTTCCTCTGCTTCTCTTTCCATCTCTTTACACCAGCATTCCATTCTCTTTGTCTCTGTGTGTAGCAGTTTCAGAAACCATGACCCATCTCTGCGACATGGAGACATTCTCCCAGTTTCCACTGTCTCAATGGATGGCTCCAACCAAGGGTCCGGAGGGGGAAGGTTTGAAGTATCGACTTGGGTCCTATAGTCTTCTCTGTAACTGAAGAGTCCCTGTGTCCGTACAGTTCTCACGGCTCCATACTGAGTAGGAGTGCTAGGTTCTGAGTGTCGCTGGAAGGATGAACCAAACTGGAGACCTTTGTCCTCCATGGTGATGTGTCCCGGGAAGCCCTCCAGTTCCAGGTCTGCTTGAACACCGGCAGTTACGCTATTGGAACGTTTAAAACGTCCATGTCTGGAAAAGGAGACAAAATGGTAGACTTTCTGAGGTGACTTTAAATGTGCAACAAAGTCCTAAACATGCCATATGAAGAGAAAGCCTGAACCACAACAATTTAACAACTGAAGAAAAAAAAAAAATTAAAGTTTTTACCCATATGATATTTTTGGTATCTCATCCGTGAAGGAATGTTTGGTTTTGTAAATAACTGCATTTTAACATCTACCTAAGTCTTAGTGTCTAAATGATGTCCACTTAAGATTTAAGTTTACTGAATAACACCCAGGATGATACAATGAGAGTTAATGCATTCCATTAAACCACTATCTTCAAACGGTAACCTTCCTTTCAGAAATGTGCTACAAGTTTATTCAACTTCCTTTAAGTTGTATATATGTAAAACGATACCCTGTGTTACTTCTTTTAAATAATATGTGTCATGATGAGTTTTAGTGACTATCCATATCACATAAGCTTCCTCTCCTAGCTTAATAACTGAATATCACCCCCATTAACTTTTATGCAAAACGTCATTGTTGTTGTTAGGTGCCATCAAGTAGGTTCCAACTCATAGTGACCCTATGTACAACAGAGCGAAACACTGCCTGGTCCTTCCTGCACCATCCTCGCAGTTGTTGCTACGCATGAGCCCATTATTGGCAGCCACTGTGTCAGTCTACCTCATTGAGGGTCAAAATAATAAACCCAAATTCTGTCTTCAGCAGGTGTTTAAAAAAAAAAACATCTCATTGTATGTCTCTATTTCCACACAGCCAACTACTGAAATGACTGGCAGAAAATCGGTCTATAATTGGAGACCAGATATTGTGGGTTGAGGACTCTGAGGGGGTATGGCCTGAGAGGGTGGAGTGTGTGTGTGTGTGTGTGTGTGTGTGTGAGAGAGAGTGTGTGAGAGTGTGTGTGTGAGTGAGTGTGTGTGTGAGTGTGTGTCTGCACATCCCAAGTTTATTGTAGCTCAAAGTTTTGGCTCCTCACCAAGTTGAATCCACACATGGCCAACAGCTGTGAAGGCAGCTGGTTAATGAATTTGCCACTTATTTCCTTTTTTTTTTTTTTTTTTTTTTAGAGGCAAAGGGGATGACAATGGACCACTGATCAGGATGGAGGGCAGCAGGCCCAGTTTCCCAGGTGCAAATATGTCCAGTTTCTAAGAAGCTGCTTGGAAAATTTGTGGAAGCCATTAATTACATAACTGAATTTCTTTGCAATCAAAATCTTCATAGGTTTTGTTCTAAAGCCTTCCACTATGAGGGCTACAACTCAGCACTTTATCTAGGAGATGCTAATTGAAGTTCAAGATGTAACACTCTCATTATAACTTGTTTTTATAAAATTTACAATATACTGTATAGTATTTAAAATATAAAGTGATTATCCTCCCCTTATTGCAAAAATAACACTACCGTAACGGACATCTTTTTTTATTTTAGCTAGTCCTTTTATAAGTGAAACAATTTTGTGGTATAACTAAGGCCTTGAACTTCTTTCATTTTCTCTCTCTCACTTTCTGTCTTTTTACTTTTAACATTATCAGGTGAGAAAACATGTATTACCCTCAGCCCGTTCTTTTCCTTTGGATAAAAAACTCTGACTTTCAGAGCTGTGAGCCACTCTGTTGTCAGAAGTGGGAAATTACTTTAGAAAGAATTATTGCCTTGCCTCTTGGAAAAAAAAAAAAAAAAAGAGGGGAATGTTAATTCATATTTGAATGATATAAATTTAAAGGTCTAAATATATGACCCTGTTTCCACAAATGACATGAATAATTGATGGTCAGTGTGCTCTAGAGGCTTGTAACAAGGTTGTGAACAAACAGCTCTCACTTGGGAAACATCATCTACTTTGAAGGGGGTTGAGTTACCGCTTTTCATCCTCGACTTGCACGCCAACGGAGTGATATTCCCGCAGGCCTCGGCTCTCCGTGTCCGAATCTGCAGCTGTTTCCACCTAATTCAACACAAAACATCTTATTTTAGAACTGAAACGTGGGGCCGGGACAAGGGGTTATTGTTTCGTTGTCTATTTGCTGTCATTAATTATGCATTTGTTTAATTAATGCAGAGATGCACTTGACCCAGTAAAATCACAAAGAAAGGGAAATGCAATTCATATTTGTGTAATTATGTTGTTACTGTGCTTCATCAAATTTTACATAACCACTTGAACTCAGCATGGCACTTCTGTCTTTTAAATGTATGCAAATAAAATGGCTTAGTTCAGCTCAGGCAGAAAGTAGACTTTGTTGGGCTGCATTTTTATAGGACTTAGAAGCTCTTATCACATCCTATGGTGAAGAAAAGTGCAGCATGAACCAAACACGGCTAACAAAAACAAATAAGCAATTCAGTAGGATTATACTGATGGCTGCATCCACACACAAAAAGACAGAAAGGAATTTAAGCTTGTATCCAAACAGTAAGGCAATCTCTCCATCTACGGTCAGCTGTCTCACGTTGGCTGTTACGTGGCTAATACACTGCGGTACTGTGTCAGCAGGGTGATGTCACATCAGAGCAGAAGTCCTGTATTCTACGGAGGGTCTTTGGTGTAGCTTATCTGCTAGGACACTCCCCCACAGCCATGAGGCATTTTAATGATCATCGGCAGTGTCAACTTTGCAGGTGAGGGAATTCTGGTACGGTAAAGTTTCTTAAAAAAAGTCTCAGTATGAAAAGTCTGTGAAACCAAAAGTTAGTTAGGTCATAAACATTCCATAGTACTCAACTGCCTTTTCCTTTTTTGCAAAAATATTACCTATTGTATTAGAAGAGTCTTTGACTTCTGTCTATAATGTATGAGCCGTGGTAGCGCAGCAGGTAAAGCGCTTTGGCTGCTAACTGAAAGGTCGGCGGTTCAAACCCACCAGCTGCTCCGTGGGAGAAAGAGGTGGCAGCCTGCTTCTTTCTTAAAGATTTACAGCCTCAGAAACCCTACGGGACAATTCTACTCTGTGAGTCGGGATCGACTCAACGGCAGTGGTTTGCGTTTATCCCAAATGTCATAACCTAGTTGTAAAACACTTTTTTTTTTTCTTAACAATATTAGCAATCGCTGGAAGGATAAGGTACAAACCATTAAACAATTATGACACCAAATTCTGTGAGTTACGAGGGAAAAGCTGTACTTTAAAAATTTAATTATATATGCTTCGTGAGTGACCTAAGGCTAAATTTTTGAAAATGAGGGATGAACTGAAGTTGTGACTGACAGAAGTATAATAAAAATGACAATAGTAACTTAACTAATACTTATTTTATGCTTTCCATGGAGCGGGCATTGTGCTAAGAACATCCTACTAATTTTCTCATGTAATCCTCACAACAATCCTGTTGTCACTGGTCACACATAACAGCTGGGGAACCAGGGAAGTTAAGTAACTTGCCCAGGGGCACACAGCTTGTTCTTGGCAGAGACAGGATTCAAACCTAGATCTTCCAATAACAGAGCCTGCGCTCTTCGTTAACCTTCTATGGCCAGAATAAAGGTGGTCATTTGAAGACCCCAGAGCTCCTGGTCAGTTACTAGCTGTGGAAAACGATGGTATAATTCTGAAGATATACACAGAAGTTGTACCTAATTTACGTTGCATGTTTTGGTAGACAGAGCGAGAAATAGATTGACTACCGGAGGAAGAAAATTTTTGAGTGAAGAATCCGAACTGCTGTTAATCACCATTCTTCTTTCTAGTTTTAAATGGGTGATGGTTTTCTTAAATTTTCCCTTGCTGGACATGGAGATTATTATTATAATTATTTACACAAAATGATCATAATAAAAAAAAAGTATGATCACAAGTACCTATGTATACATACATGTGACTAAAAACACACAAAAAAAATAACAAAATATTTTTTTTCCTTTCTCTAGTCTCCAAACTTTATTGAAAAAAAAAAAAACTGCATTATTCTTATAGCGAATTAGAAAAATAGAGCTTTCGCAGTCAGTCGGATTTTGCCACTTTCACTGACTGTGTGACTCTTAGGTAAGTTTCTTAAATTTTGTTGAGTCTTAGCTTGCTTACCTCAAAAATGAAGGTGACATCAAACACCTTATTTGATTCATGTAAAACTCTCATTACAAGGCCCATTCATATAAATGTGTCTACCCAAAACCAACCCATTGCCACTGAGTCGATTTCGACTCTTAGCGACAGTATAGGACAGGGTAGAACTGCCCCATAGGGTTTCCAAAGAGCGGCTGATGGATTTGAACTATGGACCTTTTGGTTAGCAGCTGAGCTCTCAACCACTACACCGCCAGGGCTCCAAGTTTGTCTATAGCAAATATTAATTCTATGTGTTCTTTCACCACAAACTTAATTATAAATATATACATCTATGTATATACCAAACCTGTTGCCATCAAGTCAATTCTGACCCACAGCAACCATATAGGACAGAGTAGAACTGCCCCATAGGGTTTTCAAGGAGCAGATGATGGATTTGAACTGTCAGCCTTTTGGGGAGCAGCCGAGCTCTTAACCACTGTGCCCCCTGGGCTATAAATTATAAATAAATATAATTTATTTATATATATAAATTAAAACTATATATTTGATCAATTTTATAGATTTTACAGTGGTTGCCAAATGAAACCTTTTTAAGTTCCCTAGTTTTAGGAACCCTGGTGGCGCAGAGGTTAAAGTGCTTGACTGCTAACTGAAAGGTTGTTGGTTCGAAACTACCAGCATCTCCGCAGGAGAAAGCTATGGCAGTCTGCTTCCGTAGAGATTTACGGCCTTGGAAACCCTACGGGGTCTCTGTGAATTGGAATCTACTCTGTGGCAGTGGTAATGTTGGAAGGTTAGGGTCTGATGGGGGCTATAATAAAATCATATATGGCCAGAATGAATTGAATATTTATCAACTTCAGAAATACTGGAAGTAGAGACAGAAAAAAGTAAGTTTAGGGAAAAAAAAAAGGAACCACTATTTTCCACAGTAGAAAGGAAACTCTAAGAATTCTTTTCCCAAGAGGAAATCCTGAACTTCAAATTAAAAAAATAAAAATAAAAACTTTGAAAATATATGTATACATTTATTTGAAAAGATCTAATATGTACCAGTTAATGGTTCTAGGCATTGAGGAGAAAAAAGATGAATGAGCAGAATCACTGTATTTCAAGTGAACTACCAGCCACTCCACGGGAGAAAGATGTGGCATTCTGCTTCCATAACAATTTACACCCTTGGAAATCCTATGGGGCAGCTGTACTCTGTCCTGTAGGGTCACTATCAGTTGGAATGGATTCAACGGCAATGGGGTTTTATATTTTAGAATTGAGGGGCTCATTGATTAATGAGGAAGACAGACACATAGACAAATAATTACTGCACTGCTAGTTATACACCTTCTCAGAGAAGCTTAGCTGTCCCTGGGGCAGGCAAAGTGACGAGTGAGTTAAGCTGAGCCATATGCCATAATGAGAAGTGGGCAGAGGGACATTCTTAAACACAGTCTGTTTAACAAGCAGAGAGTTGGGTGTGGCTGGTCTGTGTGTGTGTGTGTGTGTGGTGTGTGGTATTGATGGGAGATGAGGCAGAAGAGGTAAGCAGGCTCTGGTTCCACACCTAGTGGATGGGCCTAGGTTTTCAGTGAAAGACAACCACAATTCAGCCTCTGACTAAGCCCCAGCCTTTGCACCGACCATAAAAGAATGAATCTGGTGCTGTCTTGGAAGAAGTACAGCTAGAACGCTCCTTAGAAGTAAAGATGGCAAGACTTTGTCTCACATACTTTGGACATGTTATTAGGAGGGACCAGTCCCTGGAGAAAACATCATGCTTGGTAAAGTAGAGGGTCGGCGAGAAAGAGGAAGACCCTCAAGGAGATGGACTGAGACAGCACTGCAACGATGGGTGGGAGCTGTTGAGCAGTAGTATCCTGTTAGAGCTCATACCTGAAATCGAGCTCATTTTATGCTTTGCATTCAAAACCTTACACGTTGCAAGGCAGGCATATTGTCTTTGATAAAAAGCCATTGTATTTCCCTCAGGGACCTATTATAAGTCTAAGATTTAAGTGTGATTTGTAAATCCTGCTGCCATCAAATGCTTATAAAGCTAAAGCATAAGGAGCTATGAAGAGCAGAATGGTGGAAGGCTCGGGTTCACACATGAAATGGCTTAGGGCTAGTGAGACAGAATTCATGGGTTAGCGGTAAACCAACACTTACATCTCCATTAGGGCAGGTAAAATGGAGAACATTACTTTCCTGTGTTTCGCCCCTTTATCCTCACAATCATCTAGCGAGGTAATAGAGTGGTAATTGTCCTCATTCTAGAGATGAGGTTATTGAGGGAGATAGGATTGAAGGGTTCCTGACTATGAAACCGGGCTTCCTTCTACTAAACCGTAGTAGCTGGGAGCGGTAAACGTTTCCAGTAGAGTTGCACAAACACACACACAGACGAAAGAAAATGAAAAACTCTGCAATAACAGACAAGCAACAAACAGATAAAAACAAACAAATGAACATGAAAGAAATATTATCGATTCCAGGCCTGATGACCTATTAAGGACGCCCAGAGTGACATCAGCAAGTTCTTTTGGGCTCCTTATCCTACGATTGGAGTCCTTAGGTAGTGCGCATGGTTAATGCACTCAGCGGTTAACTGGAAGGTTGGAGGTTTGAGTCCACCCAGAGGCACCTGGGAAGAACGGCCCGGTAGTCTACTTCCGAAAAATCAGCCTTCGGAGCCTACGAAGCACAGTTCTACTGTGACACACGTGAGGTTGACACGAGTTGAAATCGACTCAACAGCTGCTGGACTGGCTACCCCAGCACGGGGCTGTGTGCCCCCAGGTTCTGTGTCTCTTCACTGTGTGTGTCTCTTCCCTGCCTGCTAGTCTGGAGACTGATGGGATCTGTCCTCATGTCCTGCTGTCCAGGGCTCTGGGCAAGGTCTAGCTTGCTTCTGGTTTAAGCAGCACAGGGAGCAAGGACTGGATCCAGTAGGAAGTGCGTTGCAGTTGGATCCAGTCACTGGGCTATCATATTAGATAGAGCCCAGCATTTGCAGACCACCTCCTGAAGAAGCTGATTGTATCGCGTCCTTAGACGTACTGCAAACTTAGGGGGTTGCTGCTTCACAAATCAGTGGTTCATTTTGGTGCAGGCACCACGGAGCTTTCATTCAGCAGCATGAACTCTGTTCAGTAGTAAGAACAATATTGGTAAAATTCAAATTCTTCTGTTGTCTGTCCTCAGACAAAACTCCCTCCGAGCTGCCTTAGTCACCTATGGTTGTGGGACATGACTGAGTCGTCAGGCGAAAATAAATCCCTTTAAATCCTAGCTGGATATGTAAAATGCTAGCCATCTTCCCCTTTAAAAAGCTGTAGGACAGAGTAACACATATCCAGTGTCCCAGAATGGGGAGAGATGGAGTTTTCGTTCTGGAAGGTTCTTGGAATAAGAATCAGACCTGGCTCACTGAAGGTGCTGAATCGTTCTGCCATTTTATTTCTCTTCTTTGGGAAGCAGGCCAGAGCTTGGGCTTTGGGATTAGATTTACCTGGGTTTCAATCCTGGTTTTGCCACCTAATGGCTATGTACCCTTAGGCAAGTAATTTACCCTCTCTGGGCCTTGGCTTCCATAAATTAGGCATAATAACAACTAGCACATAAGGCTATTAGGAGCATTAAGCAAGCATGTAGTGGAAAGCCAGGGGCACAGCACAATGCCCATAGCTTAAAAAAAAAAATATTATTATTATTTTACTTTGTGCGTTGCCAACACTGGAGTTGTCTCCAGCCATTCCTCCAGTGCCTTTAGGTGTCTATGGATAGTCTTTGCATCTGCTTAAATACCCATTTCGTTCTGTTTCCTTGTTCTTTACTCTTTGGGTTGGCTTGCTAAACACATCTATCTTTAATTTCTTTGGCTAGTTTCTTTATCTTGATACTTGAGTTTCTTTGATTATGTTTTTCTTTTGGCTTGTCAATTAACTTTGTTTTGACAAATACTAGGTTAAAAGCTTGCATAATATTGTGCATTTTTTACTGCCATGGAACAGTTGAATTAGCTCACACTTGTATACTTGTATTCACATTTATCTCTAGCCAGCCACTCATCCATCCACTCATTCATTCATTCACTCACTTGTCCAACATTTATCGAGCACTCTCTATGTGTCAGGCACTGTGCTAGGTGCTGGGGTATCAAGATGCATAAAGTATCATCCTGGTCTTCACAAAACACACAATTTGGGAGGATGGTATCAAGGAAGTCTTCTTGGAGGGGTTAACACATGATCTGAGCTTCAGGGGATGAAATGGGGGATGGGTATGGAGTGGAAATTATATCCTGGGCAGAAGGAACATGAGCAAAGACATGGGAGCTAGAAACAGAATGGGGTAACGGAGAAACATAAGCTGTGAGTGGTTGCTGGAGTGTGAAGTAGAGGTGGGAAGTGGTGACACCATTTACCAGCATGATAATATAATTTACCAGGTTTCTGAAGTCATGTTCCCACTGCTTTCAGAAAAAGTCAGTAACTTCATGTGTTCAGATGTCTACACACTTATTTGCTTGTTCGTTGCTGGGTTGGGCAGTCTAGAGAGAGGACGCACGTGGAAGATGGCAGGAGAGAAAACCAGATAGTGGCATGATTGCCTTAGGGATCTAAAATAGACCTGGTGAATTTTGAGGATCTCCCAAGTCTTCTATCACAAACATGACTTTGGAGCTAGAGGGATCAGCATAGAAGCCCTGGCTTTCCCACTTACTATCTCCATAACTTCAGTGAGCCCCTTGGTCACAGGCAAGCTACTTAACTTTATGGAGCCTCATTTTTCTCATCATTTAAGTGGGACTAATCATATGTCTCTGTCTTGGAGGAAGCACAGCCAGAATGCTCCTTAGAAGTGAGGATGGTGAGATTTTGTCTCACGTACTTTGGACATATTATCAGGAGGGACCAGTCCCTGGAGAACGACATCATGCTAGGTAAAGTAGAGGGTCAGCGAAAGAGTGGAAGACCCTCAACGAGATGGATTAACACAGCGGCTGCAACAATGGGCTGAAACATAGCAACAATTGAGAGGATGGCGTGGGACTGGGCCGTGTTTCGTTCTGTTATACATAGGGTCTCTATGAGTTGGAACCAACTTGAGGGTACCTAACAACAACACCAACAACAACAACAGCAATTATACATCATTGGGTACAATGCAATAATACGAAAGCACCTAGCATAGTGCCTGGCATATAGAATCAGGACAGAGAGAAGTGACAAGAGCAATTTTATGAATAATCCAAAAAGGTAGATAAAATAAAATTCATGCGTATTTGGCTTTGGAGTATATTTTGGTACTTACATCTGACCTTGGGTATGGCTGATGCTCTGGGAATTCAGAATCCTAAACAAAACAATGAAGCCACACTGTGGAGACCTGGTTCAGAGGACCTATAAAAGCGGGCAGTCTCCCCACCCTGCTCCTCCGGACAGCACTTTGCTCCGTATCCCCATTGCATCCAGGACATAGCATCACCTCTCACAATAAAGCCAAGAACCAGACATGGCTCTGTTAGAGTTCCACCTGACCTCTTCCCTGGGTGAGGCGCGGTGGTAATTAAGCATCCTGATTTTAAAAACTTCTGGCCGGGCACAGGCTGAATGAAGGAGTGAAAGGAAGCAAGAGGTGAACCATATCAGCAAAGGACTTTATTAACAACCCTGGTGAATTCTGTCACTAGGAATTCCAAGGAAAGATTCACCTGAGATGAATTAAAAGAGTTGGTGGGTGTAAGGAAAACTTCTGGCAATGCCCCTTGATTGGACCTAACTGAACATGGGTGACGTGACCTGAAATACTGCTCTTGTTTCTTAGCACAGTACCTTATACCTCCTCTGCACTTGATTCATGAAAGATACTTTGCTTCACAAAAGATGGAGCCCTGGTGGTGCAGTGGTTAAGAGCTCAGCTGCTAACCAAAAGGTCAGTAGTTCGAATCCACCAGCTGCTAATGGGTTTGGTTTGGGTTTTTATGAAAAGATAGTCAAAGTTATCTACTCAAAGGCAGAGAGAAGATACCACCAAATCCATATCTTGGCTCAATGTTTTGGGACTTAAAGTGGTTTGGGGTCAACACTTTGTCTGAAAACAGAGGATGCAGTCTTTGTGGCCTCAAGGGGCTGTCTAAGGAACACCGTGCCATCTGGACAGAGGTGCCTTTTAGTGGCCCACGTTGGAAGGAACTGTGAGCAAGGCCTCAGCTTTACACAAAGGGGGCTTTTCTTTTCCTTCTCCCATTTGATTCCCAGCGCCTTCCTTCCCCTCCACTGTTTGGTGGTAAGACCGAAAAGCTTTGGGAACATCGGACTTCAACAAAAAAACCACCTGTCTTAAGCATCAGAATAAACCTCATCTCCATGTTCCCCAAATAGCCATCTGCCCCTAGGAGATGCAGAAGTGGGGCTATTCCTCCAGGTGGGGGTGGGGCGGGGGGGGGGAAGGAACATGAGCGCGTGGCTCTCCTTTGCTATGCAAGGGACTGGATTTATGCTGGCATTGAGTCACCCGACCTGTCTCACTGGTGGCTTTGCAACACGAACTGACGAACTTTCTCTCCTGTTTCACTGCCCTGTCGAGGGTGACAACGAATGCTAAGGACCCAATTTTTAGAGCTAGTGAAGCGGAGCATCCCAGTCTATGCTATTTACAGAAGTGCGTGGAGCAGCTCACCACAGACGCGTGTTAATGATAGGCTACCTGGATCCCTATAGATGAGCGCCGGCTTTTGAGGAACTCTTCGGCTTTGGACACTAGAATTGCCTTGTCACTGGTCCGCGCCGAGCCGCCCTGGCTCTCTGAGGCCTGGCGCTGGGCAGCGGCACTTTCTAGGGCAAGATTCATGGCCTTGTTGCTGTCCAGGCTGTCAGTGGAGTTGTAGAGGCCTCGGCCATCCTGCGGCCACGGGGAAATCCTCTGAGTCCGGCTGTCGTGATAGGCGTCCTGGGTGGATTCGGTGCTGCTCTGGGCTGTCACCGAAATCAGCGGCTTAGAGGTGGTCCGAGGAGGTACTGGTGGGGGTGTTTTTTTGTAGTTTGTATATGATATAGCTGTAAGAAAAAAATAACAGCCCCAAGTCAGTAAGCATGTTTTCCCCCCGCCAGAATCTGGTCTGCAGCTTAAACCTGCTCATAACCTGTGATCATATTTCTGGATACCGAGCCTAAGAAAACAATGCAAAATATGGGAGAAGATGCCTTATGCGCAAAGATGTTTTACACGGAGGTATCTGTAAGAGCAAAACGTTATAAAAACACCTAAAATTCCAGCACAGAGAAATGACTAAGTAACTTAGGATTCAGCAGGACAGAGTGAAGCTCTACTGTAATTTCTACGAAACCTGTAGTATCAGGGTCAATGCTCATTTTATAATGCTAAGTTAAAAACAGGCAGGATACTAAATTATAAGTAGACTAAGAACACTTTTGTAAAGAAAGCCTGCGCATATAAGAAAGATTAGAAGTACATAAAAAGGTTAGTCATGGTTATCCTTCAGCGGCAATACGGGTGATTATTTTTTCTTCTACTTGGCTGTATTTTCTAAAAATGTTTATAATGAGTATTATTTTTATATTGGAAAAAAAAAAAACAATACCAGAAAATTATTTGCTTCCCATAGTACAGACTACTAGGTATAAGTTGTAGGAAGTCAACTGAAAAATGGTATCGGGATTATAAATCTATCCTGGACCCAGATCACCTTCACTCTGTGGTCCATTACCAGCCATTTTCACCCTCTTGCCAAGCCTGTGGAGCCCTGATGGCACAGTGGCCAAGTGCTCAGCTGCTAACTGAAAGGTCGGCGGTTCGAATCCACCAGCTGCTCAGAGGGACAAAGATGTGGCAGTCTGCTTCTGTAAAGATTTACACCCTTCGAAACCCTATGGGGTAGTTCTACTCTGCCCTATAGGGTCACTAGGAGTTGGAGTCGACTTGATGGTCATGGGTTTGATCTGGTCTGGCCAAGCCTACATGGCACATATGAGTTTTACACATTAGCTTTACAGTAAATCAACCAAAGAAAAATAAATACATTTGGAGATGAAAATTATATTAACTATCTTTTAGAAGCCACCAAAATACATTAGGTATATTTGCCAGGACTGAAGGTATTACTTGTTCTTACAGCAAAGATGAGCTATTGTTAATACTCTCTTCTGATAAGAATTGGTCTTCTTTTACAATGGATTATTCTTCTGTATCTTGAAAGAACTAATGAAGTGCTTCTTTAAGCTGCATCCAGACCCCCTTCATTATGATCCCACGCCCATACATTCTCATACACAGTCTGTAGGAAAGTCAGGCTGTTTGTTACATTCAGTGACAAGACAGGCACACAAATACCTTCTGGAGGGTCTTTAGCGTCGTCTGTGAAGACAGATTGAACAAAAACGTTCTTTAAGAACTTTCAGAAACTGTGCACTGAGAAATACATGCTGCTTCCGCATCTAGAAATATATCATTTTTCAGGGTTTTATTTGTGTAGATTTCAGGGTACTTTCCTACCTCTCCAGGAGTCCTGGTGGCACAGTGGTTAAGCAATTGACCGCTAAAAGGTCAGTGGTTTGAAGCCACCAGTGGCTCCGTGGGAGAAAGATGTGGCAGTCTGCTTCCATAGAGATTTACAGCCCTGGAAACCCTATGGGGGCAGTTCTACTCTGTCCGATAGGGTTGCAATGAGCTGGAATCGACTCGACAGCAGTGGGTTTTGGTTCTCCTACCCCTCACCCTCTTCTCCAACTATTTTAAAATCTGTATATGAACGGATTTTTCTATAAATGCATTTTCAAATGTTATCCCAAATATAAACAATCACAAATAAAAAAACTTTGATCCTTATCTTTCGTGTCTCAATCTAAGTGGAATTGAGGCAAGGTAGACAATGCAGAGAGAATGGATCTAGCCCTGGGTCTGTAGTTCCATCATACATGCATTAAGTGGCAGTTTGTGTGGATAGCAGATACAGGGTCAGCAAGGTGAAGTCCCTGTCTTAAAGATCTCAATTTGGTGAACTTCACATTCTCTCATTAAATAATTCTGTAGTATGAAGCCACTTGTTCTTAACTGGGGTGATTTTGTCACCTCCTCCTTCCCCAAGGGGACTTTTGTCAATGTCTGGAGACAATTTTGTTTGTTACAACTTAGGGGACGGTTGCTACTGGCATCCAGGGGGCAGAAGCCAATTGTTATTAGTTGCCGTTGATCAGATTCCAACTCACGGCGACCCCATGTGTGTCAGAGTAGAATTGCTCCATAGGGTTTTCAAGACTGTGACCTTTTAGAAGCAGATCTTCAGGCCTGTATTTCCATGTTGCTGAAAGTCCTATAATGCATAGGAAAGCCCCCACAACAAAGAAATATCCAGCCCCAAATGTCAGCAGTGCTGAGGTTCACAAACCTAAGTTAGCCAAATCATTTCATGTTTCTGAGCGGGAATCATTTGTTCCTCTGTGAGATGAAGGTCTTGTGTGTGTGATTAGATCATTTTGTGAAATGACATGGCCATCTCATTTTGTTTGGTTATCAACTTTGACAAGTCCCTCTTCTTTCTAATTGGTATAAGAATGACTGGACTAGAGTGCTTTGATCTTTTCATGACAGCAGTGTGCATTAAAAAATTCATCTTTCATTATGCTTTTCTTAGTAGTATTTCATAGGATTGGTACATCAAGGATATTAAGTGCCACATATACACATAAATATGAGAAGCGGCAGGGTAAAAATGCAGAGAAAGCAATTTGATGAAGTTTTTTCATATGGCAACACTGGAAATTAGGTAGTTGTTTCCATGTCAATCTATTTGGCACAGTTCATTTACTGAAAAGAGAGTCTCTGTCCTTTAATAACATGCCTTCAAAGTTCTACTGATCTAGCAGAAGGTAAACACAGCCATCCACTGTGCGTGGGACTGTAACCATGAATACGTGCTCTTGATAACAGCTCAGATTGCAAAGCTAATACTGTTTTGGTTCTCTTAAGCAGAAATATTGGTTCTTGTGATGGTTAAGGTTGTGTGTCAACTTCGCTGGCTCATGATTCTCAGTGGTTTGGCAGTTATGATATAGTTTGGCAGTTGTATAATGTTGTGATCACTTCGAAGTTGAGACTTGGTATGTGATCACCATGTTGGGATCTGCTGTGAGTAACCAATCAGTTGAAAGGGAGTTTCCTTGGGCATGTGGCCTGAGTCAAATACGAGTGGACATTCTGGCAAGGCTCAGGGGCTTTTTGCTTGGGCTGGCTCCCGCAGCTGGCTCCTCTTTTTCTGACCTCTAGTTCTTTGGACTTGAGCTAGCAGCTTACCTGCTCTCTGACCTGCCGATCTTGGGTTTGTCAGCCCCTGTGGCTACATGAATCTGGAGAAGCCTCTATCCTGACCCACAGACTTGGAATATTCCAGCCTCTACAACCTTGTGAGCCATTTCCTTGATATAAATCTCTCTCGAAATACATTTATATGCTTTACTGTTTTGCTTCTCTAGAGAACCCAGCCTAAGACAGTTCTGAAGAAATTTCATATTACAACAATAGTGCTAGCAACAGTGAACAGCAAAAGAGAAAATAGACTTAAAAGTTATACCTATCTTAATATAGTTACATTTATCTTTACAATGTTCAGGTGAGGATAAGGGTAATGACAAATTTATTGGATTTTCCCAGGGATGTTCATTTCACTGGTGAACAAAGAAACATACACAAGCAGTACAATGAATGGCATGTCACAGGTGAGCACAATTGAAATGGCAGATCATCAATTAAAAAGATTTTCCCGGAAAATTTAAGCATATGTACTTAAAAAAAAAAAAAAAATCATTCCCCATTTGACTCATTAACTATTCATTATTATTCTCAAAGGTTTTCTTTTCATAAGAGTTCAACATTGTAACTCTTATCAAAGGTATTTAGTACAATACAAAGGGTCTGAATATTTGACAAAATAAATAGAACTTCTTGTTTGAAATGTCTTGTAAAAAAAATACAGGGGATATTGTGATTTATCTCAGTGATCACAGGAAAATCTAGTATCGCATCTTGTCACCTTAATATGCATTTGTTACAGGGCGACAATTTGAATTTTTAAATTGATTCCCTTTTAAAAACATAGTTGAACAGTGTACTTTATTTTGTTAACAAATTAATTTTAAAAAGGTCGTTCACCTCTAGCATACATAAAGAAGAGTCTACTGAAGCTGGGGAGGTCAGAGACAGAGTAACTGCTCCTGGATGACTACAGAAATCGTTAATGCTATTCCGAATTTGATGTCCACATGCCAGCAAACCTGTTCTTAGAACCATTAAAACGGAAATGTGGCTTGATGCAATTAGCCATGTACAGAGCAGCAGCGGCTGAACAATATTGGTGGAAACAGTTTTTCAGGGGCACAGAGAGATTATTATTGACTGACTTTGGTAAAAGTTATACTCAGTAGAGTTCTTCATCCTGTCAGCAAAGCTCAAATGTTGAATTCTTTAGTTAGGCTACTATATTCTCCAAATAAAAATTTTAGAAAGTAAATACAAATATCTGTTTTCTTATTACTTAAAAAACCAAGTGTTTACTGGCACTGAAAGTCACGTTGTTGTTAGGTGCCATCCAGTTGGTTCCAACTCATAGCGACCTTATGGTACAACAGAACAAAACACTGGTGGTCCTGTGCCATCCTCATAGTCATTGTTATGTTTCAGCCCATTATTGCAGCCATTGTGACAATTTGTCTAGTTGAGGGTCTTCCTCTTTTCCGCTGACCATCTACTTTACCCAGCATGATGTCCTTCTTCAGGGACTGGTACCCCTGATAACATGCCCAGATTATGTGAGACGAAGTCTCACCATCCTCACTTCTGAGGAGCATTCTGGCTGTACCTCTTCCAAGACGGATTTGTTCGTTCTTCTGTCAGACCATGATATATTCAATATTCTTCACCAACACCATAATTCAAAGGAATCAATTCTTTGGTCTTTCTTGTTCATTGTCCAGCTATAGCATGCATATGAGGTGATTGAGAATACCAGATTTGGGTCAGGTGCACCTTAGTCCTCAAAGTGACATCTTTGCTTTAAAGAAGTCTTTCACAGCAGACCTTTTTAAAACCTATATTGAAACCCATATAATCATTAATTTTCACTGTAAAACCATATATGGATATTTTATACAGATACACAGCGAGACTTGAAGTGTCAGTGTTAAGGCTGCTACTATGAATATTCTAAGACTAGAGCTAAATGAGACTGAAGGAAGTTTGGAGTTTCTTCCATGCTGGGCACAAATGTAAACTGCCTTTCAAGCATCATTTGTTGCTGCAATTTTGTAAGACTCACTGATCTCAATAAACATTTATCTAGAGCCTAAAATCCTGACCCCAACGTGCTCCTAACCAAATGCAAGAGATGGGCATAAAAACCAATGCATGCATAAGGGTCTACAAAAGCCTGAGAAGAGAATGACCCAGAAGTTAAAGAAAGGCTTCATGGAAGGAGAGGAAGAAGGTTGAGCTGAGTGAGCCTTGAAGGCTGAGCGGTGGCTGGAGTGTGGTATGGATGAGTGGGAAAGTATGAGCAGATGACACAGCTTGTCTATAAGGTATGTTAAGGCAGCTACATATAGATTCACCTGGCTGGAATAACACATAGGAATGAGGAGGCTGTGACAAGTGCTCAGTCAAGGTGGCTGCTACCATGATAGTTATTTAGAACCATTTATTTTCTCCATCCTTAATGCACTGGAAAAATCAACACTATCAGAAAAATACAGTAGTGAATGAAATAGGTATTTGGTATCAGTAGGTGAGTAGTTATCAACAAAAAAATTATTCTTTGATTTAAAAGATACTCCAAAATTCAATTTGATTTTTTCTATTGGTCTGGAGGTTCTCATTTGAGAGGCTGGGTCGACTGGTTATGTTAGTTGCCTGATGATGTCTCTTTTCTTTACAAGTGTGGTCTTCAAATTATTCACCTTCTGGGGGACACATCAGAGCCCTGGTGGTGTGGTGGTGAAGGTCTAAGCTGCTAACCAAAAAGGTCGGCAGTTAGATCTACCCTAGGGTTGCTATGAGTTGGAATTGACTCAATGGCAGTGGGTTTTTGGGGGACATATCAAATGACCATTCTACTGTTCTCTCTTCCCCAAAATGGGGGAAAAATGCTTTAATGTTTGAACTCTTGTTTTGATATGTTTAAGTATTTTTATATCTTGGGTCTCTTACTGCAATTGCTCAACTCCTTGAACAATGATATATATTTGCTGTGTTAAACTCAGTGCCATTGAGTTGCAATTACAGAATCATAGGATTCAGAGAATTCAAGCCTGTCGGACTAAATATAAAAATATATATATATAAGCTATCATAAAAGCCTGGTTTTATGATAAAAAAGCTTTAGAAAGCGAAATCTTACACATTTCTATTTTTCTTCCATTTGGTCTAAACTAAATCTTTGCTTCAGACACAAAATGACGTAATGGCATGATGTTGAAGAAGGTAACTTCTCAGCATCAGTCTCCTCAGCTATAAAAGAGAAACACTCATAATATCGACTTTTTTTTTTAAATCACTGTGAGGGTTAGAAACAATGCATAGGAGGGAGCCGGCTGTCACAAGTGCTCAGTAAAGGTGGGCGTTACAATGATGGTTATTTAAAATTATTCATTTTCTCCATCCTGAACACCTTGGAAGAATAAATACTATCAGCAACCACAAATGTGGCACCATCTTTCTTTGCACGTTGTTATTAGGTTACCATATTTATTTACATATAATTATGAAAAAGAAAAATTGCTGTATACATATCCACATGGGAACACACACATAAAAATACGACTATAATTCATTTAGTATCTAATACACCAGGTGGGGAGCCCTGGCACAGTGGTTTAAGAGCTTGGCTGCTAACCAAAATGTTGGCAGTTTGAATCTACTAGCTGCCCCTTGGGGACCCGATGGGGCAGTTCTTCTCTGTCCTATAGGGTCGCTATAAGTTGGTTTGAAATGGAAATAAAAATAATACCTACCTCACAATGTTGCTCTGAAGCTTACATGAGTTATAAAATACATAAAGTGCTCAGCATATAAAAACCAAAAAAAACAAAAAACAAAACACCCATTGCCTTTGAGTTAATTCCAATTCATAGTGACCCTATAGAACAGAGTAGAACTGTCTCATAGGATTTCCAAGGAGCAGTTGTGGATTTGAACTGCTGACCTTTCGATTAGCAGGCGAGCTCTTAACTATGGTGTCACCAGGGCTCCACTTCCAATTCACAGATGAGAAAATTGTGGTTCAGGTGGGTTTAAACATTTTCCTGCAGTCAGCAAGCAAAAGTGAGAGAACGGGGAGCCAGGTGCCTCCTTAACTGTAGATTATAATGATTCCTTTGCTGTTTCTCTGGCCATTTACATAGCTCGTCCTATTTCTCATGGCGTGATCCAATTTATCTCATTTTAAGAGACAGATTCCTCAAGAGAGCACAGCAGCATACTGGAATCTTTGTCCACTGCAAAGTCAAACGTGAGAACCACTTATAGCTCTACTAAGATTTTCCTAATTAGATAAATTCTGTGTTTCCTTAAAAAAAAAAATCAAAATACGTTTGGTAGCAGAAGAAATTTTGAGGATTACGCTCCATTATTCCAGGATCCAGTTTATTTAAATAAACTATTAAATAATGGGCTTAAGATAGAGCAAAAGGAATTTAATTATAGTTATCTCTCAATTCCTTGAACAATGAAAACTGGTGAAAATTATTTTTGGGAAGAAGACCTTCTAACATTTGCTCACGTACACAATGATATACTTCCCTGGTTTGTAGAAAAGTTCACATGGGACCCAATGATTTTCACAGTATCGACATTTCTCCTTTATAGTACAGTGTAATACAGTGTACCACAGGTCATTTTCAGAAGTACCATAACATGACATATTTCCTTTCTCCAACCCACTAGCATTCTGGCAGAACACGTAATGCTACTACGTTGTGAAGTTTTTTATTTTCTGTTTTAACTGAATAATGGGGATGTTTAATCACTACCCCTTTCCAGCACACTGATAACTACCTGGATACAGAAAAGGCCGGGAACAACACTCTGTCACTGGGTGTACAATTGATCTGTAGCATATACAGCTGTGAAGAGGACTATGTTATGGTGAACTGAGAAAGAACTGGGACCAGCAATCGGAGACTACACATCTTTGTTGATGATAGAATGTGAAGAGGACAAAAATTTCTCAAATGAATGTGAAAAGGCTGTCTATTTGTACAGTTTTCTTGGAAGCAGATAACATTAAGCGAACACTTCGTAAGTGCCAACCACTGTGTTATTTTCGACATGGGTCATTTCATTTAACTTTTCCACAGTCCTATGAAGTAGAAACAGGTTAAGTAATTTTCTCACTTTCTTATAGACAGTAACTGGAAGGATTTGAATCAGAGCAGTCTTGTTGCTGAAGTTTGCACTACCAAATACAGTATTATAGGGTCTTCCATGCTTTTGTAACACTGAGAAAAAGCCATGACACCCACTCAAGGGGAAATACCCACTGTGACGTCACCTCAGAACTTCAGATTCTCTAGGAGACATTTGGGGAAGTTAGCTAAGGAGCTTAGAGAAAGTTCTGGTTGAAATATAAGGAATTCCCAGCCACAGGATTAAGGCCACCAAAGTCTCAATGTTGGGAAACATGTGCATTGTAGAGGGTTCTATTGGACATTTTTTGTTTGTTTGTTTTTCTTAACTGCCATCGAGTTGGCTCCAAACCATGGCAATGAGACATTTTTAAGCCCCTGAAAATATTTATCACTTGTCCCTGTGATTTCCTTCATTAATCATCTCATGGAAAATCCAACACATGGATTTAATAGAAATGAATACTGATACCTAGTGATTGGAGACTAATAACTTTATACAAGTTAAAGAAAGGAACCGGTTTAAAAACACACATAGAAACTTCCAGGCCCCCATATACCAGACTTATTCTTATGTGCTAGTATAGAAGTCAAAGGGGTATTAGAAATTGAAGATGTGGAGCAGGTATTTAATATACATTCTGAACGTACCTCTTGTTATTCTCACTTACAGTGGACTGACCCACGGGCTTATAATCCCTCATGTGGTTTTTAAATAGAACTGTTTATAGAAGAACAATAAATCACTTTTATATTCCTGGTATATCGATTATTTTTGAATTTTATAACTAAAAAAATTAAGTATCAGTTGTCAGACCTGGGTAAATATAAATTGAAGCACATAAAATACTTTAGGTATAGAAAATAACTTTGAGGCATCATTTTTGAAAATCTAAAGTAAATCAATGTTGTCATGCATTCATTAATACATTCTTTGGATAAACATTTATTTAGCATTGTTTTTTTTTTAGGCTGGGTTCTCTAGAGAAGCAAAATCAGTGAAGCATATATATGTATACAACCCGCTGCCGTCGAGTCGATTCCGACTCATAGTGACCCTATAGGACAGAGTAGAACTACCTCATAGTTTCCAAGGAGAGCCTGGCGGATTTGAACTGCCAACCTCTTGGTTAGCAGCCATAGCACTTAACCACTACGCCACCAGGGTTTCCATATACATATACATATACACACACACACACACACAGTTAAACATACATAGAGAGAGAAGGGTGGCGGGGAGGCTTCTCCTGACTCATGTAGCTGCAGAGGCTGATGAACCCAAGATCAGCAGGTAACAGGGCAGGCCACTAGCTCATGTTCCAAGAACCAGAGGTCAGATGATGACAAGCCAGATGCAGGATCCAGGGGAAGCTCTGCCAGAACGTCCATATATATATTGAATGCAGGCCACACACCTGAGGAAACTCCCCTTACAATTGATAGGCTGATCACATCAGATCACATCATGGAGGATGACTACATCATTACACAACTGCCAAATCAAATCATTACATAACTGCCAAATCACTGAGACTCATGGCCCAGCCAAGTAGAAACACAGCCTTAACCATCACAAGTACCTATAATCATGGCGAATAACACTGCATAGTCCCACATGGCTGATTACATTTAAACTTAGACGATGCGCAATAAGAGCAAAGAATGAATTAAAAATGATCATTTGATCATGTTAATTCACTGCCTTAGATTAAAATCAACAATAAAGGAATTTACACTTTGAAGAAAAGTATTCTATTATTCAATTGAATAGTTTGTGTGATAATAACTGTCTTAATTTTGTGTATGTGAATACACAATTAGAACATACTTATCAAAGCTAATAATTATTAATTACAGGTTGTGTTATCTATCATTTTTTATATGTATGTCAGGCAAACAAATACAATTGAAAATTTTAAATTTAATTTAGCAATGTAATTCTATTGGATAATGTACATCTTCAAAAAGCAGATGAATCAAAGACAGAGATTTCTAAAAAAACACATAAGATAGATTTAAATATAGAGAATAAAATACGTATTTTGAAATAAAAAGAATGAAATGATTACTTAGTATCTTAAAGTACCTGAAAACTTGACTATCTTCTTTAGAAAAAAAAAAAAATGAGTCTGGTATTGACATGCTTTTGGTTTTAAAAGCTCTAGAGCACCTTCAGGTCAATACATGACTTGAGTCATCAAGAAAAAGTTCATTACGCTATTTAAGATTGAATGAACCATGTATATAATAATTATACTAAACTAAAAGTGTTGATGCTTAAAGAAAATTTTACTCATGTGGATTGATTCTTCCCTGTTAAAGCTGAACAAATGAGGCATTGCTTAAAGGGCACATAAAAATTGAACTTTCCCAGATATATTTGGGATTGAGTTCATCTCATTTGGGCACAGATTCTGAAGAAAGTGCTCAAAGCCCTGGAGTAAAAAGGACTGATTGATGGGACGATGGGAGTTGACACGTATGGAGGGGGTGGCTGTAGCTGCTGACACTGTTGGCAGAATAAAAGGGATAGGTGGAAGGTTATCCCACTAAGACCATGTCTAAAAATTAACACATTTATCTTGACTGTATCAGGAAGGCTACATTCTACAACTGCACTGTCCAATAGCAAAACTGCTTGCCAAATTTAAATTAACTAAAATTAAATTCAATTAAAAATTCAGTTCCCCTGTAGCACTAGCCACTTTTCAACTACCCAATAGCCGCGTGTGGCTAATGGCTACAGCATTGGATGGCACAGATATAGAACATTTCCATCATTGTAGAGAGTTCTGTTGGACAGTGCTGGTCTAGAACATTTTTGGCACAAAAAAATCAGTATCATTACATATGTACATATCGATTCAACACATGACAAACAAAACAACAAAAAACCCAGACACACATCCATTCCATATACGGGATAAAGCAAATGAAATTAATCAAGAGGATTTTTCCTTGAGGTTTCCAAAGTGTTGGGCTGGCAAAATTATTGAAGGAGGATTTGAAGCACCATATTTTCTTTGAAGGGAACTAATTTTAATGAGATGAAATAAACAGCTTCTCACTTCACACTTGTATATTACTTTGAGTAACGTCAAATGATAATACATAGTTACTTTAAATACATGCCTAATTATCAAGCTATACCTGGAATGCTGGACGCCATTTCTGAATTCAATCCTTGAAGCCATTTGCAATCCAAAAAGGAAATTTAAAAATTAGCATCCTATCCTACGAAGCACAAATACATAATAAAGACAAAATATATGTTGAATGGCAAGCATCACCATTCTTTTTGAATTTAACAGGCACACTTAAACGCATTGCACTCTCTCAATGAGAACTTCAAGGATAGCAGCACAAAAGGAATTACAGTAATCAAACGCATGAATGTCTAAATGAGAGTCTGTGTATTGGAGAAACGAAACTTCGAAGGCAAAAGATTCCACATAAAAGATTAAAGCTGTTTTGACACCTTAATTAATATTAGTCTTCAACATAAGTGTAAATCAAACAGGACACATAAATTGCATCCCACAGACGTGTACATAGTGGTCTCCCTAAAGTTACAAAAAATTATGTGGGCCACGCAAGTTCTGGGGAAACATTGATGGGTTAGCTGCAAAGACATCTATTTCAAATGTGTTAATTAGCAAGAAATTATAGTCTAACCAGCATTTAACATCTTGTAGACAGTAAAATAAAGCGATGACAGCTGTTTCACCGTTCGAGACTTCCTATTTTCATTTTATATATTTAAAAATCACATTATGCAATAAGAACTTGGATTTTCTGGAGAGAAACTGAGAATGAACCAACTTTTAAACTTTTAATGATGTGAAGAGTCTTATAAGTTTCTAAGTACAGGAATTTAAATGTTCAAAGGGCCAGGCAACAAAGCAAAACTGTAACCCCAAAAGGCAATTCATTAAAAACAACGGTACACATTTAACTTTACGATGATTAGATGACGAAATAAAAAAAAAAAATTCTTAGCAATGTAGTTTGTTTTCTTTCCAAAGTAATTGCTCAGCAGAACATAATTATGTACCGATTCTTTTAAAATATTAAGCTTTAAACTTAGATGAAAACATTTTCTAAAAGAATGATTTTTTTTTGAAATGTTGACAGACTAATAACTGTGATGCAATTGAGTGGCAACTGGGTGACTTTGATTAGTCTGTTCTTTGAGAAGTTGCAAATTGTAGAGCAGATGGCACTTGTCATATCGCTTCACCATCAATGTGTGTGTATATGTATACTTTACTGTGGACATTTAATTGTAAATGAAGTCTGTATTACAGTGATATTAAATCAAACCAAAAACCAACCCTGTTGCTGCTGAGTCGATTCCGACTCACAGTGACCCTACAGGACAGAGTAGAACTGCCCCATGGTTTCCAAGGAGCACCTGGTGGATTCAAACTGCCCACCTTTGAGTTAGCAGCCATAGCACTTAACCACTACACTATCAGGGTTTCCAAAACCAAACCCATTGCCACTGAGTCGATTCTGACTCAAAGTGACCCTATAGGACAGAGTAGAACTGCCCCATAGAGTTTCCAAGGAGCACCTGGTGGATTCGAACTGCCCACCCTTTGGCTAGCAGCTGTAGCACTTAAACACTACATCACTAGGGTTTCCAACAGTGATATTAGAATTATATTTTTACTATCAAAATTGGGGGAGGATAATTCTATAGGTAGTGTTTTGTTTGATGATGGAATAATTGATTTTTATGTGTATGTATGGCAAGCAATGAGTGCGTAGCTGTTCATATAGATAAGTGAATACATCTAGAGTTGCTAATGTCTATTTATTTAAGGAAAGAAGTGACTTTGCATCATGAAATTAATACAATGATAAAGTAAATGCTACCTGTAAAGGGAAACACAATACATACTCTGGCTTACTTACATTTACTGATGCTTCAGAGTCAAATGAATATATCCTAAATATTGTCTACTTGTTCCATAAACTTTGACAAGAAAGTCGGGAGGCCCCCAAACCTATAATATGAACTACATAGTCCTAATCTCAAGGTGACTATAATAGAAAGAAAAATACAGTTATCGATCTCCAGAACATATGCCAAGCATTTTGAATTGCCTTCTGTCCATGTGTAGCTGAGAGTATGCGGTCAGATATCTAATGTCAGTTGTGCCAATAAATCAGTGCTTCTCAGATCAGAGTATGTTCTGTGAACTTTCAGAGCCTACTTGAATCAATAAACACCATCAATTTAAGCTAGCTGAGCATGAACAACACGTGTTGCCAGAAAGATGTCAGCCACTGGAGAGAAGTGAGAATCTGATGTGGCAGAGTGCTCTGGACTTGAGATTTAGAAGACCCAGACTCGAATTCTGGCACCATTATGGCTCATATGACCTTAAAACCCATTAAAAAACCCATTTCTGTGGAGTCAATTCCAACTCATAGAGACCCTATAGGACAGAGTAGAACTGCCCCATAGTTTCCAAGGAGCACCTGGTGGATTCAAACTGCCCACCTTTGAGTTAGCAGCCATAGCACTTAACCACTACACTATCAGGGTTTCCAAAACCAAACCCATTGCCACTGAGTCGATTCTGACTCATAGTGACCCTATAGGACAGAGTAGAACAGCCCCACAGAGTTTCTAAGGAGCACTTGGTGGATTCGAACTGCCAACGTTTTGGTTAGCAGCCACAGCATTTAACCACTACGCCACCAGGGTTATCCTACTATATGACCTTAGGAAACTCTTTTTCAACTTTTCTGCAAAACGGGAAATGGATAATTGCTTTCTCACAAAACTCACAGGTCTAGTGGAAAGAACAAATCCTATTCAAATATAAGAAGCATTATCATTACTGGCACTATCTGTAAACTCCTGATTTATCCTAATAATTAAAATACATGCTTCAAATTCCTCATTTATAATGGTACTCCTGAAAATTAAAGGTTTATAACAAAATGGAAAAAGGCCCACTATAGTGCCCTGTAGTCTCCAGGAAACTGTGTGCCTCATTGGTCCAAGGCAAAGGCCATACTGATAGAAAAGGTTGGCATGAAAACTGAACAATGAATCACCCCTTAGCAAAGCCTTGAGATGAGGACACTGAATAGACGATACACAGACCAAAGCGGCAATTTACTGTGCTTTTCAGAAATTGTTCATAGCATTTTGGTTTGCCAGCTGGCTCCTGAAACTGTGTTCCATTTCACAAGTTATTCTTTATTAAATAATAATAATAATAATCTGACCCTATCTTTAGGATGTAGAGAAACAAATGGTGCAAATCCATTTGGTTAGCAGCTGAGTGCTTAACCATTGGACCACCAATGCTCTGTAATAGTTAGCACCAGGTTGATGGAATTATTTAGAAAGAAATGCAAACATTTCTGAATTCCACAACTGCACATTAGTGAATATACGGCTAGGAAAAAAAAAAAAAAAAGCAAACTTAAATCACAAGAGAAATGAGAGGGAATTATCATGTAAATGTGGCTTAAAAAATGAATTACTTTGGCATTTTGGGCCTACAAGGTGGGGGCCTATAAACGTTTGGGCTGGGTTTAGATGCAGCTTTTCTGTTAAACCAGTTGTCATCGAGTTGATTATGACCCACGGCAACCCCATGTGTGTCAGCGTAGAACTGTGCTCCTTTGGATTTTCGATGGCTGATTTTTCAGAAAAAGACCACCAGGCCTTACTTCTGAGGTGGCTCTGTGTGGACTGAAACCTCCAATATTTTGGTTTGCAGCCAGGCGTTCTACCTGTTTGCACCACCCAGGGACAGCTCTGGTGTTAGTATTGTCTATAGATGCCGATAAATGTCTGGCCAGAAGTGTAAATAACAGTTTACCTTGGTGTGTTCACAGACATAAGACAGTATCCCGTCTTTTTTTCTTTTTTAACCTTCCAAATTTACTTCTGGTGAGCACAACTTCAGAATAATCATAATAATAAACCTTTTCTGTAGCCTGGTAGTTGTCTTGCAAATCAGATCTGTTGCCATACTATTTAACTTGTAGAAGGCCCTTGACAGTTCTGTAGCTTTATAAAGTGAGCGGAGAGAGCAGAGTTGAACATTTATAGAGCTGGAGGCCAGAGAAGAATTCCAAGGTAGGAATGGGGATGGACATGTCCATGGACATCTCTCCTGCCAAGAGCTCTGGGCATTTTCTGGAGAAGCAGCCCAGGTTGGGACTACCTAGTCCTCGTGCCCCCAAGGACTTCACAGCGTCTCTGGTGATAAAGCTGAGGCCTGACTGATAACCAGAGATGGATTTCTTTATCAAGAGCCTGGACCATAGCTGGAAGTGCTCTGTGCGTGAACCTGAGGACTACGGACTTCTGAGTGTGTACGACTGCTAATGCTGACACAGTCAGTGACCTCTTTTATGCTGGCCTGAAGTCTACCTAATGAAGATACGTCACAAAGAATCTGACGGTTTCACACACTTGTATCCTGGGCTCCTCTTGCTTCCATTCTGGCCCTCTGCTGAAAGGCAGAAGACCCTAGGCTGTTTGAGAAAGTGAATGTATTCCTCTGCTAGCTGCGCCAACGTACTTCCCACGTGATCCTAAAATTATACCGAGTGGGGATTTTCTTGGTCACGGATATTGAAGACATACATACATTTGAAGACACACATTTGACCCACTGAAGTAATGAGTCGAATATCTATACCTTCACCAATATCTCTGCTTCAGAGATTTTGCACCCATGCCTTTGTCTCTGAAACCCAAAAAACGCAGATGTAGATTCTCTGAGTATCTTTTGTGTCCTTCAAATACCCAAATGCCAAAGCAATTCACTTCTTTAAAGCACCATTTGCCATAATATATAAGTATCACAAAGACAACTAAACCTCTGTGTACCACCGCCCCCCCCCGCCTCCCCCCCAAAAATGTGGAAGACAACTCCGGTGTCATTACAGTTAAGATCTAGGATATAAGTTCATGCTATAAAATGTTCAGAAGAGAAAAGAATTTTGATCATTTTATGAAATCACAGAACAATTATACTCATGGTAACATTTCATATGATTAATCGTTTTATTCTTCCGGATCTCTTTCCTCTTTCATTTCCTAAATAAGTAAATAAATAAATGAATAAACAGAGTAATAACTATTCCACAAGATGAATGATTTAAAGTTTTTTATTTGAAGCTCATGAATGGAAAAAAAAACCTATCCACTGGAATTTTTAAAGCTTTCCCATTAAAAAAAAAAAAAATGTGTTTAAAAAGTACAGCCTGATCCTACATCTTAATGGCTATGTTAGGATGAAACAAACCCAGCGTAATTAGATATTTTAGAAAGGAGTGCTTTATACACACATTTATGTTTCCTTACCACATTTTACTGGCACTTTCTGTTTCACTTGAAAATTATTGATAGTGGTTCAGATTTCACAACCTGAGTCTCCAAAGTCATAAAGCAAGCTCACCATGTATGTGTCCACATTTTTGGTGTTTGAAAAAGCTTGAAAGAAATCTCAAAGTAATCAATCGCTTCAGAAAATCAAACTTAAATTTTGAAGAAGCACAGCAATGATTAGTAGGCCACAAAAAACTTTTTATCAGAAGTGCATTCAGGCTTATCTGAGGACTAACTCATAGGTGTGGTTGCTGGCATTCTGGCAGAAATCTCTGCCTTTGACCTACAATAAGGAACGGATCTTTGGGACACTAACTGTGTCTTTTTCACAATCCTTCCCATTTCAAGTGGGCTCTGAGGTTCCACTCCTTGGAGATGTCATTGGGGAAAGCAAACTCAGCAATAGTACTTCTATTGGCAAAGATTTATCCCGACATTTGTGAAGGCCTAAACTCAACAGAGAGATTGTCTGGAGTCAGGGTGGAGAGGAAAGGGAAGGAAAGCTTGTAGAGAATAGTGGCAGCCTAGAAAGGGGAATCTGTGGGTCTCTGAGCAGCTGAAACACAATGCCCCAAGGAGGACTAAAGGGGCCCACAAAGAAGAGGAACACAGGCATCCCAGAGGCAACAAGTGTGGACCAATGACCCCTGACCAGGTTTCCCTGTTCCCTTGATGCCATGTGGGAGTCCTGGCATGGCATCACCCAAAATGACTGAGGCTGAATTTCCCAGTATATTGGGCAGGAGGGGTGGCTGACTCAGAACTGGAATTAAGTTGGTTTAAATAAATTCATGTGTTATTTCTTGCACATCTAAGTTGTGGATGATCAACTCATATGCCATATCAAACATCTGATAAAGAATGCAGTGGGTGCTGTCCAAAGATAGAAACTCAAAGAAAAAAGCTCAGCTAAATGTCTGAAATGATTAAAAAAAAAAAAAAACTCAAAGAAAAAAGCTCAGCTAAATGTCTGAAATGATAGGTTAAATATTGAAGTCCCCTAAGTTAGGCAAACTGTTAATGTAAATGGATTTACTGTTTTATAAACTGTACATTCTCAAATCAATCATTCACACATTCAGTAAGTACTTATTGAGCCCTGTATAGCATGAGTGGAGTCCTGGTGGCACCCTGGTTAAGAGCTCGGCTGTCCTATAGGGTCACTATGAGTTGGAATCAACTCACAGCAACAGGTTTGGTTTGGTTTGTTTTATGGCATGGGTGGATCTAAGCTCGTCTGGATTATCTTCAAACCTGCCTCAAGCACAGTAGTGACCCTTGGTTAATGCTATGAAATATATTAATTAAAAATAAATGATCTCCTGTAATGGGGCTCGATGTATCAGCCTGAGTATCAGCACTGTTTAGTAATAATAATTCGATTTATGATTTCCAACTGGTTTTGGGGGACTCTCACGGGTAAGATTGGTCACAGAGCTGGAGAGAGCCTGGCATGATCAGCTCACATAAGAGACCCTCACCACAAGAAAGCTTTGAGCTTCCTGGTACTGGGATGCTTTGCACACATCCTGGTGGTGACCCAGGATCTGGAGATAAAGCACCCTCTGTGCAACCAGTGGCCCGAAGCCAAACACCCATTGCCATCACGTCAATTCCAACTCAGAGCAACCCTATAGGACAGAGTAGAACTGCCCCGAAGGGTTTCCAGGGCTATAATCTTTACAGAAGCAGGCTGCCACATCTTTCTCCATGCAATCCATCATAGGAGGACAAAAAGCCCTGCACCTGAAATCTCTGGATCCCTTTCAATAGATAACCTTGCCTTGTTGCTGTGTATCGTACCCTTGGACACTAACAAAGATATTCACCAGTATAAGCTGTATAAGTCCTGTGAGTCCTTCAGCCCTAGAGCACTTAAGGTAATTAACGAGTAATTAGTGCAATCCCTTACTCTGTGTGTGCACCGTTCTAGATGCTTCTGACAGAATGCTGAGCAACTCAGACCTCTGTGTCTGTTCTCATGGAACTTACATTCTAGTAGAGAAAGACAATAGACAAGCAAGTACAGATTAAAAAAATTTCTGATAATATTAACTATCTATGAAGAAACCTAATAATGCAAATACTTGACAACAGGACAGCAGAAAGCCTGCTCTTTAGAAGAATCCTACCGTGACGCCTGTCATTTGAAAGTGTTAGCCCTTCTTAACCTTTTTTGTGTGCTATGACCCCTTCAGCAGCTTAAAGAAGCCTAAAAACTCTGTCTCAAGATAGCGTTTTCAATGCAAAGAATAAAATACAGAAGATCTCAAAGGAAATCAGTTACACTGAAATACAGTTATCAAAATATTAAATATTGAAATGTATATGATATATACATTTTATTATTTACTGTATTGGTAAGCATTTGCATATATATATATGATATCTATGCAAATGCTTACTAATAGAGTAAATAAGGAGATTTACCAGTGGGACTACTGACTACTATAATTTCAAAGTAGTTGTGAGCAGAACTGTTTTGAGATAGCTGTAAGGACTGCAGAGTGGTAATAAACTGTCTAGATACCTATTGCTGATGAAGTCGCAGATACTGCTAAGATGAGTGTTTTGTTGCCTACGTTCATAATTGAAGAAAACTTCAAATCAAAGTTGGAAGTTAGTACTGTGAAAATAATGACATACTTTTCATCTTATTTAAATTCACCTACCCCTGAATTCATGAATACATTAGAAATCCCTTAGGGGGTCCATGGACTACATGTTGAGGACCTCTGTTCTAGAGTTGCTGATCTCTTCTGAGAGAATGTCTCCACTTCCTCAGTACAACTTCTTGCAGGGTGCTTGGTGAGGACTGATCCAGTTGATGGTGGGACCTACTATCCCTGAAACTACACTCCTTTAATTCCAGCAGAACTTTGTGCTCTGAAAGGCCGGCAATCAGAATGAGCTCCAAGCTCTGAAACTCAGTTTTCTCTAGAATCCTGGATCCTCTCTTATCCTGCTCCTATATTCAGCTAGCTGCTTACCTCTTGCTTTGCTTCTAATTCTTGGCCTCTCACGTTCTTCTCCAAGATGACAGGTATTAGCTTTTTCAACTTTCACCTTGGTGCTCCTCTCCAGACTGGGATTTCATTTGTTCTCTGGCTTCATTTACTTCTGACAAACGTGGGTAGCTCATAACTCTGTCCCATCCAGTGCTTTCAGTTGGGACTCTATCTCAGTGACTGATCTGATCAGGCAGGTTGGGCTTGAACACTCTGATGCCCATGACCCAGACAGAGTATGGTAAGTGGCATTTGCTGACCTCAGCTCTAAACCTCTGCCAACTTTTCTCCATAGGCAGCCCTGTGATCCAGGTGGGCCAGATCCTCAGAGAGGCATAAAATCTGTAACTTGTATATTCAGCAACTATAAGCTGAAAAAACAAACAACCAAACCCACTGCCACTCAGTTGATTCCAATTCATGGCAACCCCATGTGTTACAGAAAAGAACTGCTCCACAGGGTTTTCTTGGCTGTCTTTACTGACACAGATCTCCAGGTCTTTCTTCTGCAGTGCCACTGGGCGGGTCTAAGCTGCTAACCTTTAGGTTAGTAGTCGAGTGCAAACTGCACCACCCAAAACAAACCAACCAACCCATGGCTGTGAAGTTGAGAGTTGATTCTGACTCACAGCGGCCCTATAGTCCATAGAGTTTTCAAGGACTGCCTGGTGGATTCAAACTGCCAACTTTCTGTTTAGCAGCCACAGCACTTAATCACTACAACACCAGGGTTTCCAAGGGGTAGGCATTCTGAAACTATAGTTTTTTTCCTTTCTTTTCTTCTTCTTCTTTTTTTTTTTTTTTAATACTTTTAAATATCTAATTCACTGTTTTACAAAACAGAGCTTATTGGCACTTGTGATAGCAGATTTCATTTTAGTGACTCTTCCATGCCTTTCAACTCCAGTCACAAGGACTAAAGTTTCTGACCTGTCTTTTCTTTTACAAATGTGCTAAGTATATACGTAATAAAATCTGACTTTTTTATTCCAAGTAGAACCTAAAGAAATAGCCTTTAAGAGAATCATACATATAATTTCCCAACACTACTCAGAATAGCAATACCTTAGTCCTTAACCAAAAGTGCAAAGCTAAAGTCAGCCAACCCTACCACACAGAATGGGAAAGACACAATGGCAGCCAACCCTACCATGCAGAATGGGAAATGCAATGGCAGCCAACCCTACTGAACAGAATGGGAAAGATGTAATGGCAGCTAACCCTACCCTACAGAATGGGAAAGATGTAATGGCAGCCAACCCTACCCTACAGAATGGGAAAGACGTAATGGCAGCTAACCCTACCCTACAGAATGGGAAAGATGTAACGGCAGCCAACCCTACCCTACAGAATGGGAAAGATGTAATGGCAGCCAACCCTACCATACAGAATGGGAAAGACGTAACGGCAGCTAACCCTACCCTACAGAATGGGACAGATGTAATGGCAGCCAACCCTACCATACAGAACGGGAAAGACGTAACGGCAGCTAACCCTACCCTACAGAATGGGAAAGACGTAATGGCAGCCAACCCTACCATACAGAATGGGAAAGACGTAACGGCAGCTAATCCTACCCTACAGAATGGGAAAGATGTAATGGCAGCCAACCCTACTATACAGAATGGGAAAGACGTAACGGCAGCTAACCCTACCCTACAGAATGGGAAAGATGTAATGGCAGCCAACCCTACCATACAGAATGGGAAAGACGTAACGGCAGCTAATCCTACCCTACAGAATGGGAGAGATGTAATGGCAGCCAACCCTACCCTACAGAATGGGAAAGACGTAATGGCAGCTAACCCTACCCTACAGAATGGGAAAGATGTAATGGCAGCCAACCCTACCATACAGAATGGGAAAGACGTAACGGCAGCTAATCCTACCCTACAGAATGGGAAAGATGTAATGGCAGCCAACCCTACTATACAGAATGGGAAAGACGTAACGGCAGCTAACCCTACCCTACAGAATGGGAAAGATGTAATGGCAGCCAACCCTACCATACAGAATGGGAAAGACGTAACGGCAGCTAATCCTACCCTACAGAATGGGAGAGATGTAATGGCAGCCAACCCTACCCTACAGAATGGGAAAGATGTAATGGCAGCCAACCCTACCCTACAGAATGGGAAAGATGTAATGGCAGCTAACCCTACCCTACAGAATGGGAAAGATGTAATAGCAGCCAACCCTACCCTACAGAATGGGAAAGACGTAATGGCAGCCAACCCTACCATACAGAATGGGAAAGACGTAATGGCAGCTAACCCTACCCTACAGAATGGGAAAGATGTAATGGCAGCCAACCCTATCGTACAGAATAGGAAGGACATAACGGAAGCCAACCCTACTGTACAGAATGGGAAAGATGTAATGGCAGCCAACCCTACCATACAGAATGGGAAAGACGTAATGGCAGCTAACCCTACCCTACAGAATGGGAAAGATGTAATGGCAGCCAACCCTACCCTACAGAATGGGAAAGACATAACGGCAGCTAACCCTACCCTACAGAATGGGAAAGATGTAATAGCAGCCAACCCTACCGTACAGAATGGGAAAGATGTAATGGCAGCCAACCCTACCATACAGAATGGGAAAGACGTAACGGCAGCTAACCCTACCCTACAGAATGGGAAAGATGTAATGGCAGCACCCCCTCCGTACAGAATGGGAAAGATGTAATGGCAGTGACACACAGGTAGCAAGAAGTCTGCTTCTCTTCCGTGTCCTCTGAGCTTGCCCGAGGAATGTATGATGCTTCAAAGGAAAAGTCCTAAAAGCTAATTCTCCAGAATCTGGAAATACCTGACAAGAAACCATTTTGCATAAGTCCAAAAAATGTCACATTAATCATCTCAGTTTTTCTTGGAACCCATGAAGCAAAGACAGCTTCAAGTTAAAAAAGTAACAAGTGAAATATAATTTTTTTAGTGCATTTTAAAGATAGCATATGTGAAATTATTTTAAATCTGGATAATCAATAACTTCAGATGTAAATTTATGATCACATCCTCTCATTTCCAATGTAATCCATATTCCTCACTCCACTGCAATGCAGGAAAACTACACTGCCACTGAGTGATTCGATTTAAAAACATTGCTACAGTTCTGTTTTTCCTTCTGAGAAAGCAAAGGTATTTCCCTTTCAATGTTCTCAGAATATTTTATAATTTTATGAATTTCAATAATTTGTTTTTAGTTTAATGCTTTTTAAAATTAAGCATTATGTGTTTTTAAAATTAACACCGTAAAAAAAATTTTTTTTTTTTAAGTCAGAAAAACCAATCCACGTATCTGTGTATTTCAAACATATTTATGGGACAATTTAAGCATACATAAATAGTAAATACAATTCTCTACCTTGGTCTAAAACTTTTTGGCATCTAGTATCTCTATCTTGGAAGGAGATGTGCATTTAAAAAATAAATGAAAATTAGCATTTTTGTTTGTTTCAATAAATATGCTCTTTTTTGGAACGCATCTGATCAGGGAGTAAGGAGGAAGGAATTTATGCTCGGCACCTCAACTAACTAGATAAAGGGCGAATCAGTGGCAGCTTTCTAGAAGAAATGATTCCTGCATTTTAAAATATACCCAAGAATTAGGCAAAAACAAAACAAAAAAGGATCAAATGTTGGGCTGAGTGAATGGCATCTGCAAAGGCACAGACCGAGGGAATTTCAGGAAGAGGAAGCAAGTGGCAGAGGAGCAGCCGTGAGAGGGAGGCTGGAGGGGTGGGCCAGGGCCATTGACCAGAGATTGTGACTCCTGCCAAGGGTTGGTTACAGTTTTTGTTTGTTAGGTAATAGGAAACTAACAAAGGGCTTTATGTGGGGTAGAGTCTGGATCAGGTTTGTATTTTTAGAAAGAAAATTCTGGAGGCAGTGTGGAGGATGGGATGGCGAGTGGATGAGAATCCAATGAGCGGACCAGTTGGAAAGCCGTGCAGTGATCTGAGAGCAGGAAGTGCTGAGGACTCAGCGACAACATCTGTCCTGCAGCGGAGGAGGGGACAATGGAGGGAGCGCCAGGTGCAGCATTGACAGCGCTCGTCTCGCCCTAATATCTTAAAATCTGGTTAAAAATCATTCATTCATTCAATCCATTGGTTATTTAGATCCCAAAATATCCCATACCCATTGCCATCCAGTCGATTCAGCGACCATATAGGACAGAACAGAACTCCCCCATAGGGTTTCCAAGGCTGTAATCTTTATGAAGCAGACTGCCACAACCGTCTCCTGTGGAGTGGCTGGTGGGTTTGAACTGTCGACCTGTCAGTTTGCAGCTGAGCACTTAACCACTAAATGATCAGTTTCATTTAATTATCGATAAGTTAAACTATTCTGTCTTACAGTAAACGATCACTATTACTATCCTGATGACAAATAGAGAATTTCCTGTCTGGGTCTCTGACTAAACCTCCACGTGCGTGTCTCTCTAACTGAACTACTTTAGTTAGGAGGTGTTACAGGGTGAGTTACAGTCGGTTGTGAAGTACCAAAAAAGTCCAGACCCTGAACTATGAGTTGGGAAACTGTGGTTCTCATTTCAATCCTATTACAACTAATTGACCTTGAGAAGTTCATCTGTGTAATAACTCTTTATGACTTTGGGAGATTATATGGGCATTTATACTATTTTCCTAGTATTTATAAGAGAGGGAGATGAATTACCCGAAAACAGGTAGTTTTGAAGGAAAGAGCAGGCTGTATCTTTGGAGAAAAACTTTATGAATACATTTCTTCTTACCTGGGTAATTCCAATTTACATAGGAGGTTCCTTATATAAATGTACTATTTATGTGTATAATACTTTGTTTCTGAAAATTGGGAAGAAAATAGTATTTACTCCCACCATATTTGTTCTAGAGATGTATGTTATATATTTTACCTTTGAAAACCACCAATGGAGCTGATAAATTCCTATTCTTCCTTTACAACTCATTCCAACTGTCTCTGGTCCCACTTCCCACCACCTTGCCCCCTTTTGATTCTTCATTCTTCTCAGAGCTTCTCCTTCACTCTCCCGCCAGGTAAATTTAGGTCCCTGCCTCCCACCCCTACGCTCAGATTGCTTTCTCTCTCACTGGTCCTGAGGGCACAGACTGTCTTTCATCGATTTATCCTGCAGATCTAGAGCATAAGTAGGTAAAGTAATAAATAATCCTCTGACTTTAGTTTAAAGAAACCAAGGGCAATTAAAATCACTCATAGTTTTCACCTTTTAACATTTAGGTTGCATATCTTAACTTCTTCTAAAATGTAGATGCAGATGTAAAGGAGAGGCCCCGAGTAAGACTTCTGCAAAGACATTTTTCTAAGTTTTAAAGATCTTAGCACTGTAGCCACAATCATAAAAGAGACAAAGTACCCTTGTCTTGAATTCTTTCCTGCTAAACTTCAGACTCAGAAAATGGGGATATTTTACAGACATGATCTGGGCTTTCTATCAGAGTAAAGACCTTTAGGGGTGGTTTCTCAGGGTGCGTGGAAACCATTACTAGCAGTTCCTGAGGAAAAAGAGATAAAGGTGACCACAACGAGCACTGAGACATCCTGGACTGCCCGGAAGGCATGAGTTAGAAGGTTTTCGGACTGACTGCTGCATGATGTCATTATTTTCAGGTTTCTCAAATCACAATGTAGATTTATGCTGCAATACAGTCCAGGAGAAAAGTCTGATATTGAACAAGCGTGGAGAAAAACATCTTGACTTCATCAGTGTGGTCTTTGACCTTGCCACAAGGTGACATCCTTCTCATAAGACTGCTGTCTGGCAGCTTTGACTGGATTTGATTTTACATCATCAGAGCGAGCTTGGATTTATTACAAGGATTAGATTAATGTGCCTTGAAGAGACATATGATCCTAACAGCTCTGTCTGAGGGTATCAGCGTTTACAGTTAGCCCAGTTTTAGAGAAGATCTCATTCATTCGTTCACTCAGCCAGTATTTATTGAAACCCCACTATAGTAGATAGAATAATGCCCCTTACACGCACACAAGATTCCACATCCTAATCCGTGTAGCCTGTGAATATGTTACCTTACGTGGCAAATAGGATTTGCAGACATGATTAAGTTAAGGTTCTTGAGATGAGGACATTATTCTGCATTATCTGACTGGGCCCAAGGTTCCTTATAAAAGTGAGGCAGGAGGGTCAGAGTCAGAGAAGATGAGAGAATGGAAGAAGAGGTCAGAGTGATACAGCCAGTAGCCAAAGAAGTGAGGCAACCTCTAAAAAAACAACCAAACTTGTTGTCATCAAGTTGATTCCAACTCAAAGCAAACCTAAAGGACAGAGTATAACTGCCCCGTAGGGTTTCCAAAGAGCGGCTGGTGGAATCAAAGTGCTGACACACACACACACACACACATATATGGAAAGAGAGCAAGAGAAAGAGATATTTATATCAAGGAAATGGCTCACACAGTTGTAGAGGCTGGCGAGTCCCAAGTCCGTGGGTCAGCTGTCAGGCTGGAGGCTTCATGTAGCAGACTCACGTAGCTGCTGGGGCTGACAAACCCAGCATCGGCAAGTCAGACAGCAGGCTGCTGACTCACAGGCTGCAGAGGCCGACCAATCCAAGATCAGCAGGTTAGATGGCAGGCTGTTGGCTCAAGTCCCAAGAACGGAGATCAGATGATGACAAGCCAAATGCAGGATCCAGAGCAGAGCAAAAGCCAATAAGCTTTGTCAGAAAGTCCATATATACGTTGGATGCAGGCCACATCCCCAAGGAAACTCCCTTTCAACTGATTGGCTGCTCATAGCGGATCTCGTCATGGAAGTGATTACATTAGATCAGATCTTATCATGGAGGTGATTACATCATTACACAGCTGCCAAATTACATCATAACTGCCAAACCACTGAGAATCATGGCCCAGCCAAGTTGACACGCAACCTTAACCATCACACTGTGGAAAACTGATCAAATGCTTTGGTTCATTAACACACTAAGCAACAATTTCTAACATCAGAAACTTGGGATATTTGTAGAGGTCTAACATTTGAATGACAGACTGAGGAGAAGGCATTTTTTAGTGGAGTCTTCTGTTTCCCAGAGTTTATGGCTTATAAAACTTCAAGTTGGTCATTTTCTAGGAAAGATATGATTTTTTTTTTTTTCCAAAAGTATTTTCCTATATTGATTTGAAGTCCTTCTTCTTTTATTCTCTCCTTCCCCAGCCATCTGGGGCAGGGGTGAAAGGATGATTAAATGCTCAGTAAAAGGCACACGGAAGAGAGAAACCAAAAGGTTTGGAAAAATCTACAAGCCAGACAATTGGTCCCTGAGTAAGAGCTGATCGCAAAGATGCACTGTCAGCCATACCAACCAGTAGGGGTAAAGACATCTTGTCTTTGTCCTGGGGTGGTAAGGAGAGCACCAGAACCATCAGCTTAATTTATCAATGGTGTCCTGGTAGTCCAGGAGCCCTGGTGACACAGTGGTTAAGAGCTCGGCTGCTAACCAAAAGGTCAGCAATTTGAATTTACCAGCTGCTCCTTGGAAACCCTATGGGGCAGTTCTACCCTGTCCTATGGGGTCACTATGAGTTGGGATTTACTCAACGGCAATGAGTTTGGTCCTGGTAGTCCAACACACCTTAATATGTTCTTAGGTATTTTATGATTTCAAATTATCTTTAATCTATTGACCAAAATATTTTATTAACAGACAGCTGATTTCCATTTCCAACTTGTAAATTTAAATTCTCAACTTTTCAAATTCAAACTAAAAAAAAGGTCATTATCTCTTCATGTATGCTTGCACAGTAATTACACAGTAAGTTGACCAAGCCAATTCCTCACCTAAACAAAAAAGGTTGAGGCAACACATTCAATGCACGAGAACAATTTTACCAGGCACTCACATGTGAAACACCACGCATCATTTAAAGATGAAATTAGGGAAAACGCTCTTTTTCATTTCTAGGTTTAGATCCTTAAATGAGAGGATTAAATACACAGTCCTAGTTCTTCAAATTGAGACAGGTCAAGAAGTAAACTTTAAAAAAATAGAAACAAATCACAGTATGAAAAAAATCGAAGTAAAGAAAAATGTTTAGCCTACCTCTAATAATTTAAGGTACGGAAATATAGCAATACTTTTTCGCATATGCGTCTAGCAAATGTCTGTTTTGGAAATTGGGTATTATTGTTTGTCCTTGAGAGACAAGTGTCTATGGAAATGTAAACTATAAAATAAAAATAAGTTTACAGCTGTTTCCTCTGTCACGCGTTGCACAGATTTTCCGTTTGTTTTAATGGCTTCTGGAGTCAGTTGTGACATACGCTGAGAAACATTCTGACCCAGAGAAAAATCATTATAATCTAATTCCATAGCATTTTCCTCCACAGTATCAATAATACCCCCTCCCTAGAAAAATCGGGTGAAATGCATATTTAGACAAGTAAATCTTCCTGATAAATCATTTCACAGATGAGAAAGAAACCATGTGTGAAATGGAAGTTGGATGTTTTCAAAACCACCTCATTTAAGGAGAGGACACTAATCAACAGGCAGCATTTTTCATAAGGGAAGAAACAGTAGGATGGAGACGCATTTATGATTGTGGGTCATATCGCCTCACGTTGTATCCGATTCCTGTTTGGGTTCCCAGGAGATTAGATTAAGTGTCTGTCTTAGCTGGATCACCACACGCCTTTAAGGGCTGAGCAAAAAAACTTGGATGAACTTGAGCCCCTGCAGAGCAAGGAAAACACTCACTGGCAGCATTGACCCGTTAATGTTTAAAACAAAATGTCTAACACATATTTTAAAATTCTTAATAAACTTTTCATGCAAACATTCGAGATTTAATTAATATATGAATATTAAAACTATACATTTGCATTTATATAAGGTGAGACAATACCAACTTTTTTTGTTTTTCAAACATTCAAAAAGAAAACATTTAAATGAATGTTATTCTTCAAAATAATCACTTTGGAATGCTTTTGAAAGTAACTTTTTTCAAATTATTTTCAAGAGCTAGTTTTAGACCCATAAGAGAAATCAATTTGTTAAAATAATTTCTCTCTCTCTTTCTCTCTCCATACACACACACACACACACACGTACACACATGTCAAGAAAGGATAGCTATTAAGTGTTAGTGTTAGTATGTGATTTTCCAAGTATTTAAATACAAATGTAAGAAGTATTTAAATCCAAAGTAGTGGACACCCATTTTGACTCACAGTCAAGAAAGTCCAAATCGAAGCTGAAGTTCAATAACAACAACTATGTGAGCATTTGCATCCTGTATATTTTCATAGTTTTACTGCATAATTTTATTTTTGTATGTTTTTCCAGATAGGGATTTTTCAGAAAAATTTTCATCATTTTATTAAATATACTATTGTTGTACAGCATCTTAATTCTAAGAAAAGAAAGTTATAACTTTCAAATACATGGAAATACCTTGTCAAAAAAACAGGGAGAGGGACGAATGCATGATTAATCTGCCCTTACATTCTTCAAGGTGGCAATTTCTAATTCAGCTGCACTCCGTTTGTCACAGTGCCTACATTTCTTCCCCTATTTGATTCTCAATCTTTCTCTAACTCTGATGCTTCCCATAGAATCTAGAGGACATTTTAATTAATAACTAAGCCAGGCTACAATAGAAACTTTGAAAAATAAGCATTTTTTTTTGTATTAATTTGATGCGTACGCTTCGGGAGTACAAAAATGTATTAGGTAAAAATGAGTTACACATAAATCAGAATTTTGGGTTGAGTTCAGTACTGGCTCTTAGGTTCTCTCCATGTAATCTCTGTTTTATTTTTATACTTTATTATGACAGCTCTAAAAACAATAAAGTCATTTTCTACTAGGTAATTGTTGCTTCAGAGCACTTCCGAAGGCCATAAAACACTTAATTGGCACCTGCTCAGAATAGATACTCAACAAATATTGGCTGCATAGATCACTAATGATCTCTTACACCATTTTTTTAAAAATGCAATGACTGTAAAGCTTATTACTTCCCCAAGTTTCTAATTTGCTCTATTATCACATCTCTCTCTTTTTTTTTTTTTCACAGAGGGGCAGTGCGTGAGAGGTGACCCATGCCTTCACCCAGGGGAAGGAGCCATCTAGGGAGAGAATCCGAGGCTAAGGCCCAGATCACACACACACTGCCCCCAGGTCGCACCTGGATAATATTTGCAGCCCTGGCCAGTTCACAGGACACACATCCTTAGCACCCCCTGTCTCCATCACCACAGGCTGCATTTTGAAAACAGCCTATGCCAGGATCCAATGCTCATCTTCACAGAGATCCCAAGGCTTAGTGGTCAGAGGAGTGCGATAACCTCCACTCAGGTGCCACAGAGCAACATAAAAAAGAAGATTGCACATTCACAGGGGTCTTTGAAAAAAAAAATGTTTAAATGTACTTGAAAAAAAATATTTGAAGACAGTATCAATAGTTATTCCTTTCTGTTTTGAACACCTCAGAAAAGTTAACATGCCCAAGATCTCACAGTCGCGCCATTGTGGAATAAGGGTTAAATCCGTATCTGCTCGCCTATCTATGGACCGTCCCAACAAACGGTGTCCTTTCAAGTTCAATGATAGCGTATATTTTACACAGTGGCTGCAACTTGTAATGGGCAGTTGCTTAAAACTCTTATTAACTTCAGCACTCAAAAAACCAGGATCTATTTATGGGGATAATGACACATCCCTTCCGGAGCTTTCCTTCGTTGCTTTCGCCCCCTCCCAATTACGTGTCTTCTGCTTCCTAAGCCTGGTTACCATAAACAAAGTGCATTCTATTTCTTCTCAAAACTACCCCCTGACATTCCTTTGATGCTTCTGCAGTATTCCAGGTCTTAAGATATTCAGATCACCTCACTCTTCAACCAACCCCATTTCATAGCTTAGCTTCTTAGCTTTTATATGTAGCATGGAAAATTTTTATTGCTTGCTATATTTTATGGGTTTCTTGAGGCCATGCATATTTATTGCATTATATAAATAATAATAGTGCCATAAAATATCAGGCAGTGATATTTAGCTTAGGTGGTAAATTTTCAAAGAGTGGGTTTGGTTTTCCATAAGAATTGAGGAAATGGTGACATAGATTCCTTGGGGCCCTACATGACTATTAGTGAATTTACATTAACGATTGGTTTGCTGCGCAGCCATCAGTCATGTTTATAGATCTGCTTACCATGCACAGAGGTCCAGCTGGACACCACTAGGAGGGGCCTAGGAGTCATTACCTGACAACCTGGAATTTCACTTCAACCTCCTAAACGTTAACATTTAAAACAGGATCACCTTCCAAACGGCAGCAGTTTAAAAATGTTCTCCCATACAAAACTTTACAAAAGCTACAGTTGATTATTTTTTTTTAATAATTTTTTATTGGGTTTTAGGTGAAAGCCTACTATGCAAATATGTTTCTCATTCAAAGATTTATACACAAATTGTTTTGTGACATTGGTTTCAATTCCCTCAATGTGTCAGCACTCTCCCCATTTCCATTTACACCTCAGATTGCCTGTGTCCAGGTTTCCTGTCCCTTCCTGCCTTCTCATCTTTGCTTTTGGGCAGATGTTGCCCATTTGGTCTCGTATACTTGATTAAACTAAGAAGCACGTTCTTTATGTGTGTTATTGTTTGCTTTATAGCCCTGTCTAATCTTCGGCTCAAAGGTGGAAAAGTCCTTTGAGGCTAGGGCTTCAGTTCTGCCTTAGCAGGGCGTCCGGGGGCCACTGTCTTGGGTGTTCCTCCAGTCTCTGTCAGACTGGTAAGTCTGGATACACTTGATCATTTTGAAGAACCTTAATAATTAACAGATTACACTCTAGGAGACAAAAAGGTAATCTATGAAACAAATGTTTTCAAACACCATTGAAAATGTGACGATAGAACCAATGCAATTTGCAGAAGTTATCCGATGTTTGGGTAGTAAACTCTACCTGTGGTACAGGTGCACTCTGCTTCCCCTAGGATAAAGCCTCAAATACACCTGTAAGTTTTCCACAACCAAGGACAGAAAGGGCATTCTTTTACCTGCTGTTGACCTGATGGTTGAGGCGATGTCAGAGGATGTCATGGCAGGAATACATTCATCGTCTTGGGAGTAACCAGCTTGAATGGCCCGAAGGTAACTGTGACTCCTTGTTCGGAAACATCCAGGAAGGTCAAGGGCATCCATGGCCTGAGATTCAACTTCACTAAAGACGGATTCACACACCGATTCAAACTGCCCATTGATCTCAGCTTCACTCATCTAGAATAATCAACAGTACACTTAAAACCGAGGTCCAGACAGTGTCAACCACGTTATAAAAGGACAAGTGGAGGTTAAAATTCATGCCGCCATAGTCATTTACAGTCTTATATCTTCAGCATAATTAATCTGAAATCAGACTGAGGAATGTGTTGAGCTCGGGGAATAGTTTATTGGGTTATTTCTTATTAAACAGTAAAGTAAGTAGTGAATTCCAAAATGTCGATGAAAACCTATGGAACCGCAGGGCAAAGCTTTAAAGTATGGCAGGCAGAGTTATTGCTGAGAGAGAGAGTGCGTTTAAAAGTTTAGCAAAGAATCTGGTGCAAACGAAGTGTTCAAAATATTAGTCCTTCCCTCCTCCCTTTTCCCCAAGTGACTCCTTCACCTTCCCAAGCTATTTACAGCACAGACAACTCCAGGTATTGAGAGTATGTAAATAAACACTTAAGTGCCATAAGCTATCTTCAGTTCTTTTAAAAGATATGAGAGTCTGCATCCACTTGTCATTCAAACTAATACATAACTTGGCATATAAACTAACATACTTCTCACCATTAAAGAAACAAATAACTAAACTAAATCCGTTGGCATCGAGTTGATTGCAACTCATAGCGACTCCATGTGTGACAGGACCATAAATCCAGGACCAAATCTGTCTGTACACAGTAAGTCGCATCTACCTAAATTTCACATTTTTCCCCCTCCTTTAGCATAAGAGATTAGCATACACACTTTGAAAGTTTAGCAGATAAAGTAATTCTTTGCAAGGCTGCGATTTAATCCTCATCAGTAGAGTCACCCTTGGAACCTAAAAGTTCCAACTGTATTAAAAAAAAATCATCCTGCCTTTGGACAGTGAAGGGATCTCCGGTTTATATGTATGCATGGGTGTGACCATCAGGCTAGTTGAAGGGCCTTTGCTGAGGGTGCATGACTGTGGAGGACATACTTTCCTGGAGCGTTCCAGATGGTAATACTTATGTATTTCTCATGAGTCAAATCTAGAAATTTTGAATGGAAATCCAATAGAGCGACATATTGTACAGACAAGGATGAAGAGAACGGAGCAGGAAAAGGGACGAGAATTTTAGGAATGAAAAACTGAAGCTGGGCTGGTGACAGGTAGTTGCTCACAGACGTAAGGGCAAGGCGCCCCCTGGTTCAGCACAGACAGAAACCAGTTGCTCTAAGCGAATGATTTACTCAGTTTGGTTGAATGGAATTTTGATAAATGATTTGCTTCCAATTACTCACTTACTATGGATATATCACTCGTGTGTATTTTAATGTTCAGATGTATATACACAGGTGGATAAGTGTTTATGAAACTGATAAGATAAGGCTGGGGCTCTGGAGGAAAGGACACACGAAGTAAAAAGAGTAGAAGCAGGGCTAAGGAAAGAAGCCACAGGGAATAGTACCTGTAATAATACCTATAATCTTGCCTACAGTGGGCCTACTATGCAGTTTCATTTTCCCCCTCCAGGTTTTCTCCTCGCCTCTTCCCTCTTGCCATGGGCTTGCAGAGAAGCCTAAGCTAGAAACCCAGGAATCATTCTTGATGCCCCTTTTACCCCATCCTCTGTATCCAGCTGGTCATGGGTCTTTTTGATTCTCTACTTCACATCTATTCTGCTACCACCAACCATTCCAGTTGACCTTCTCTGCTCTGGCCATGTCCACTTCTCTGCCACATTATTACAGCTGCCTCTTGTCTATTTCAGCAGTCTCTGTCTCTTGGTCTACCAAATCTAATGGTGTCATCCCATCGCTTACAATTTTTCACTGGCACCCAGCCTTTAAGCTAAGTACAAACGCCTTAGCACGGCCAATTCCTCAGCAAGGCCCTTCACGATCCTGCCCCTGCCCACCTCTCCAGGCTTATTCCTCCGCACATTTCTTAATTGGACCATACGCTCAAGTCATATGAAAATAATGCGGCTCCCGAACTACAATCTTTTCTCCCAGGCCTCTGAATTTGAACAGGCTGCTCCCTCTGCTGGGATGTTCTTTCCCCGTTTTTTACCTGGTTCCCTCTTCAACACCCTTCAGACCTAGTTGGGATGTAATCTTCTCCAGGTGGTGACCCTCCCTAGTGCCCCAGCTGGGTGAGACGTAGCCCCCCCGACCCCGGGTTCCACAAAAACCTGTACATGTCTTTATCCAAAGACTATCTCCAAGTTCCGTAAGCATATGTTTACTTCTCTATGTTTGTCCCTACTTCAAAATCTTTATGCCAGTTCTTTCCCTTCTCTCTCTCTTTCCCTCCCTCCCTCCACTCTCTCTCCCCACAACCTCTCTTCCTTCTTTCCTCTCTTCCTTCGTCTTAAAAATTTGAGAATGAAGAAATGATTATTTCTCTTCTTGTTCTTTTTGCATTCACCTTAGCAATATCTGAACAGCCTGCACGAGGGTCCAAAGCACCAACAATTTTCTGAAGCCCATGAATTATGCTTGCAGATAAATAAAAAATGTGTTGTTCTTAAAGCCAGAGTTGTTTTTTTTTCCTATAATTGCTCACAGAGTAAAAGCAGGGCAAAAGAATCAGACTCTTCTCTGAAAAGAGACAACAGAATACTATTATCTGTGACCAGCTATAATTTGAAGACCTGTATATGGACTTCTCTGATTTTACCGAAATATTACTGACATGCTAGAAAAATGGCTGCTTTCACTCTAAGGTGCTGAGTGAGGATAACTCAGTCACTGATTCTAGAGATCCTGGAGGAGGGCGCTGAGGGGAAGGAAAGGACAGGACTACTTGCCAAGCCAAAGAGTAAGACAGAGAAAGGCTTTAGGTTGTGCCAGCATAAAAGGCCAGAGAAAAATTAATGGGGGACTGCAGTCAACTGAACAGTTTGAGAATTTCTGATCTTGGATAGGTACAGACAAACTCAGGGCACAGACAGAACCAAGACACTGCCATCATAGCAGCCTCAGGTACCTAGTGAGTAAAATGCATCAGAAACATTGACACTGGTGTGAAAATAGGACAACATCTTTGGGACTACGGGTTTCTTTCAATCTAAGCTTTCACTTGTGCAGAATTTTACCAAAAGTCTTAGATCATTTTATGTCATTTATGTCAACACTGCAGGTTAGACAGCTTGAAAAGGCCAATTAATGAGTGATGTCACCAGCCTTTGCCAGCAGCCCTGACAGAAGTTGTCAGTAGAAACTCTTCTGCAAGTTCACTGCGGGCCCATCTGTTCTCCCTTCTTGAAGAAGAGATGCTGCTAAACTTCTCCGTGTGTTGTATAAACAAAAGCCTGAAATATCAGGAAGGGCCACGTGGTTATGCTTCCAGCTACATAAACTTCCTACTGAGGTTCTAGAGATGAAGGTCACTCCTCCACTAAACAAATAAAAAGTGGTAGAGAAGGAGCTCATAGTGGCCTAGAGGGGGATTGAAATATTGAAACGATCTGTTATCTGAAGGCTGATTTTTTCACCTAGTTTGCAGGGGATTTGGAAAAGTGGATATAATTTTACACTGTAACTAGAACCATGGCGAAATTCACTCAGGATACATATCCCATGAGGATATTAAGGCAATAGGGTAAATGTAGAAATGACCAGCATGGTTTTGACGTTGCAGTGAGAGCGGGGATCTTACTTTGCCTTGTGACCTGGAAGTAATTAGGAAGATTACTTGAACTGCTTCCAGAGAGTAAGGGCACTGTGAGGAAGTACAGTGAGAGGGTTCTAGGTGGTGAGGGTGGAGGCTGCTGGGTAATGAAGATAACTGTCTTGTTGCAGCACAATGCTCTAACTAAGGCCAAGGGTGGGCTTTTTGGGGAGTCCCTGTGGTTAACATGCTCAGCTACCAACCAAAAGTGTGGCGGTCTAAATCCACACAAGGGAGCCCAGGAAGGAAGGCCTGGGGATCTGCTTCTGAAAGATCACAGCCATTGCAAATCCTAGGGAGCACAGTTCTACCATGAAACACATGGGGTCGTCATGACTTGGAATTGACATGACGGCAACTGGTTTGGTTTTTTGGTTTTGGGGCTTCTTGAAGGTCATGACAGATGACATTTAAAAGACAAATATGAGAGGCTACAACCACAGGAAAAGAGCTTTTTACAAGACAATGAGAAGAAAAGAGATAACGGGAAAATACGGGCATGATCTAAAACTGTGAGGAAGGCAAGTATCTTTTCTATAATGAGGGTGAGGGACGTGTTCCTGTTAAGTGCTGCTCTTCCGACTCCCAGTACCGCCTCCTTCATGCTACGCTAAGACGGCTGTCAGCCCCTGAATCTTCCACCAACCCCCGGGGGAAAGGAGTGCAAAGCTGGTGGGATTTTCAGAATTGTGAATTATTAGAGACAAAACAAAACAAAACCTTCTCTGCTCATAGACACGGTGAGCTCAGGAAGATTTGGTTGGGCTGAGCCACAGGAAAGATGAAAAGACGCTGTCACGGGAAAGACAAGAACGGGGATCAAGAAACCTCTTGGCCCCTTCCAGAGCTTCGAATGTTGTATTTGGCCTCAAGGACAATTTTCATTTTTCATTCATGAACTGTCAGACCAATCCAATCCACATGTTTACACATCGTAGTTAAAATTGTCACAGTGTGAATCCTAATAAGGTAAGATTTAAATAAACCAAACCAAAACCATTGCCGTCAAGTCAATTCCAACTCATAGCGGCTCTACAGGACAGAGTAGAACTGCCCCATAAGGTTTCCAATGAGTGGCTGGTGGATTTGAACTGCCGACCTTTTGGTTAGCAGCTGAGCTCGTAATCACCGCCCCATAAGGTTTCCAATGAGTGGCTGGTGGATTTGAACTGCCGACCTTTTGGTTAGCAGCTGAGCTCGTAATCACCGCACCACTAGGACTCCAAAATTTAAATAAGCTAAAACAAAACCGAATTAGCTTTTATCCAGGTAGCACTTCTTCATTCTAGACTGGGAGGTGCTAGGTCCTAGACACACTGGGAATCACCTACAGAAGTGTGTGGGATGAGAATCAGAATTGGAGCAGGTGACATGAAATACATCTGCAATGGAGAAAAAGGGAAAAAGTCAAAGCTAAGACCTAGACATCTTGAATGGGTCCAGCTTCATTGCCACCTATCTCCCACCTTCTTTTCCTTCCCTGTGGGCCCCTACTTCTTGCAGACAATGAGAAGCCAAGAGGTTGAGTAGTAGATTGGAGAACTGAGCAAAATCAGCTTTTGGACTCACCCCGCCACCTCGTATCATAAAAGAATAAAAATGATGGGCTCTTTTTGGCTTGCTTGGAGAAGATAAGAGCCAAGAAGAAGTCTCTGCCCACAGAAGCTCCAGCAAGTTTGGGAAGCTGGCCTTGTGTGACTGGCTAACTCCGTGCCTCCTCTGGCCTGGTTTTCAGGCCTTTCATGGTGGGAATGAGCACGAGATATCATAAAAGAAATTGTTCAGTGCCAAGAGGGGCTGGAGGGCCAGAGCAGAACAGAGGGCTCCCGGGTGCAGTCTGCTCATCTACGTGGTTGGCTTTGGGATCTGCCGGACATGGGCCTGAATCCCCAGAGTCCCAGCAGCTGTTAAAAAGGCAGCTTCTTTCAGACTGAGTTGCTTTATGGATAAACTTCTTCAGATCAGTAACTATGTATTTTACTCCACTGCATTTCCTACATTCCCAGCAAAGCATAAGGTAGGAGCTCTAACAAAATACTTGTTGAGTGCACATCTCTAAGTGAGGATAATAGCCATACCTCGCTGGGCTGTTCAAGGATTACGGTAACTATCACTGATCATCTAGCCCAGTTCCAGGAATGTGGTAGGCCTCTGAAAATTGTAATCATTATTATATTATTATTTATCATAAGAGAGAAGATGAAAGGATCTTAAAATCCTATGTACATTTAGGGGATATAAAAAACTTGGGTATTACTCCATTTTATGTGTAGATCTAGCAAAATAGAGGGTTTAAACAGTGAACATTATGTGCAAAATGTATAAACATTTTAACACAGAAAATTAGGAGCAAAATGGGACAAGAAAAATCCAACCATGTTCTCTAAAACTTTAGCGGACATCATTCTGAGAATAAAAACAGAGCTTAGAAGGCCTGTTCAATGTACTGACAAACCGTTACATCTCAGGGCCCTCTGGGAAAGGTCAACTGTGAGTAAGCAGTCAAAAGAACACCGGACAAAAAGACCCACTGCATCCAGGATGCTGTCAGCAGCATTGAGCCATCTCTTCAGGGTTCTGGAATACCAATAGGTTTGATGTGAATTTCTAGCATTTTCAATGCGATTCCTCCAGTTAAGAAATTTTATGGGTAAATGAACAAGTCTGATTCCATAAGCTGGTCAATAAGGACTTGTGTTCTCATGTATACATTTCAAACTCTAGGTGCTAGTTTCACGTGCAATTCTGAACGTTCACTGTTTACCCAACAATTCCATAATGTCAGCCAGAACACTAAAAGCTTTCTTTCCAGGCCCATGAGCTAAAAGGAACCAAAGTTGAATTTAGCTAATGAAGTTCAAATCAAGAAATGGCTTAGAGATGAAAAAATCTCATAAGATTTTAGTTAGGCTTTCTTTCTTTCTCTCTTTTTTAAGACTCTTGAATCACTTGGTTTATTAAATTGATAAGAAATATTCAGCGAAAAGCAAGAGAGAAGAGATGGAGAAGGTCAACCACGGACAGAGAGTGAACCAGTGGAAGACTCATACTACGTGGGTCTTGTGTTATCTAACGTTCCCAGGTCCATTCTTTCTCTCTGCATCAGCCTGCTCCACTGACAGTTACGAGAACCAGCTGTGGAGCTGCAACGGGGCTCAGTGGATTGAAGTCGGCTGGAGCCCAAACACTCTTGTTCTGCTGTCAAAACTCGAAGGCAAGAACTCCTGGCTAGAGCTGTAGCTGGCCAATTACCCTGACAGCTATGGGTTTGTCCTCTCAGGAAGGGGACACATAGGACTAGAATGGGTGTCGCGAACGGATGTCTGATTTAAGATTTTATGAGTAATGGGTGCCCCGCAAATATTTAGTGTCTCACATACCTTGTGACTGATGAGTGCCTATTTCCTCTGTCCAGGCCTTCCTACATAAGCATGTGTCTGCTCTACTTATCAAGGTCTAGCAGGTCTCATAAGCTACTTGCTTCTATCCTTAATTTCATCGATCCTCTTGGCTACCTTTTTTTTTAATTATTGTGGTAAAATGTATACAACATAAAAATTTCCATTTTAACCATTTTTAGGCATACAACTCAGTGGCATTAGTTACTATGTCACAATGTTGTACAACCATCACCACTATTTCTAACTTTTTCATCACCGCAAGCAAAAACCCTGTACCCATTAGGCAATAATTCCCCTTTCCGCTCTCTCAGGTCTTTAATTTCATTTTTGCACGTGAGGAAAAAAAATGGAGTATGAAAGATAAAGGGCAAAGCTCTGACAGTTTTAGCCACTAAATTCAAGCGTCTCAAGAACACAGACGTATTGCTGATTCCTGTATCACTGTGTCATCACTAAGAACTGCCCTCTTCCTTCCTGTGTTCTGAAGTCGTATTTGCCAGGGTCGATACTGAGTTACTAGCAGGTTGTTTGTAGATTTGATACAACCCCACACACTGCCAGTGCTCCAGGGTTATTTTAAGTAACCAGGTACAAGGAGTTTGGGTGGTACAGTGGTTAAGAACTCGGCTGCTACCCCAAAATCCACCAGTCCCTCCTTGGAAACCATATGGGACAGTTTAAAAATTGAGTTCAATTTAAAGTTTATTTCATAGAACTCTGCAATAGGAATGATTTAGAATTCTAAACTTCAAAGTCATCAGAATAAATAAAACCCCAAACACCCAACTTGTCTGCTTTACCACTATTTACAACGGTGAACATTTCCAGATAGAAAGAGACATATGAGAAAATGTTATTTCCGCTGAATTATTTTTGTAGATCCCATTTGGGTTCACCAAAAGCATACTGTTGAGAGTATTAATATACAGTTTACATTTTGTCACAATAATGTCCATGAAATCCAGAACACCTCTGAAGGTTCGGGAAGAACATGTGGAGAGGTATGATATCTACTTAATTGGAAGCTGTTTTTTAAAAGCAAATAAAAAAAAGTAAGGAGCTGTTAACGCCTGTGGGGAAATCACTTTAAACCTCTGCTTATAAACTTTGTTGATTTAAAAAATTATATTTTGGCAAAGTAGGCTCTATTAATGGGAAAGGAACACTGGCATCTTTAAAAGGAGAAAGTTTGTTTTGACAGTAGTTATCCATGTGTTGGGAGAAAGTTGTAAAAATCTACCATTGTCTTTCAGTTAATCTGTTTAGTTAATCTTTCTCAAAGCATCTTGGACTTTCTCAATGCTAAAACAGAGAATTTACTCAATTAATTAAATCATTATAATACTCTAAATTGCTGGCACTCTGTTTTTATTAGTATTGTTATATTTTGCAGGGATGTAGTTGGGGGCAGATGGTAAGGTGACCAAATGTGCCCGTATGCCCAGGACTCAGGGGTTTCCTAAGATGCAGGACTTTCAGGGCTAAAACTGGGAGAGTTCTTGTCTGCAAAGCTAGGACTGGTTCTTTCCTTATCATCAGAAAAAAAGAGTCAGTGGGATTCTCTTTACAGCAGTCGGAGACTTAATCCTGTTTTTAATCTGAGTAGATCGAAAAGGTATCTTGCCTGTGTTGTGGAACAGGAAAATTCTAAGCAGTTCAGTAGAAGGAGTCCAGATTACAATTTTCCAATAGGAAAAAAAACTCATAAAATGAAGACTCTCATAACGAATTTAAAGTCTGTGGCAAAAGATACTTAGCCCCAGGCAAGCTACCCGAAGCTCATGGTATTATCTACAAACAGAAGGACTTTTAGTAGTCAGAATCATACACTGCTACTAGTTATCTTTTTTGCATTCCAAAGTTATAAATAACCCCTCTAGCGACTGAACGGAGTCCTGGTGGTGCAGTGGTTAAGAGCTCAGCTGTTAACCAAAAGGTTGGCAGCTTGAATCTACCACGTACTCCTTGGAAACCTTATGGGGCAGTTCTGTTCTGTCCTATAGGGTCGCTATGAGTCAATTTTTTTTTTTTTCACTAGTTATTACTATTGTTGTTGAATAATAATCCTGGCTATCATTTATTGGCTACTTACTATATTTTGGGCTCTTTACATAATAGTATCCCAAATCCACTGAATGCTTATTTTGTTACTCTGCTAATTGCATCGCCTGTATTATATCATTTATGCTTATAATATGATAAATCACTGAGGAGAAAAGCAGAGGTTAGAAGGAAAGCTTAGGGGCAGTGAATTTAGGTCGATCGGGGAGGAACAACTCGGAAAAGAAGGGAGAGAATGGCTGCACAACTTGGAGAACGTAATCAATGCCACTGAATTGTCCATGCTGAAATTGTTGAATTGGTGTATGTTTTGTTGTGTACATTTTCAACAACAATAAAAAAAGAAAAGAGTCTCAGAGAACTGAAAGGTTGAGGGTTAAATGCCATAGTATTTGTCTGTTGGCCAAACAATACTCTGTTGGTTTATAACTTGCCTGTATAAACTTTTGCTATTGCAAAATAAATATGTTAACGGAAAAAAAAAGTTTAGGAATTTCCCCAAGGCCAAATAGGTCACTAGAAGCAGAGGGGAATTGAAACTTAGGTCTCTGGACTCAAAAACCCACGCTCCTAGTCACTATAGCAAATCGAAGAAAACATTATGTGTAACGCAAAATACAAGGTCAGCTTAAGTACTTTTTTCTTTTTTTAAAGCAGTTAAAATCAGTAAGTATCTAATTTTTTAAAATTCATTTATTACTTAAATTATTGATCCTATAATAGATGATGGTTAGAATCAACAGGAAATGTTGATTTTATTCTTGTATATTCTTTGAATGCTTCAAAACAGAATCACATCTTTGGGGCACTGCATTGTTGAGATCAGGCCTAATTAAAACACCTTCGTTCATGGTAGTGACAACGTATATTATGTGTAGCCGAAATCACTGTTTCTTGTGGTCGAGGTGACTCCGACTTATGACGACCCCACGTGTTACAGAGTAGAACTGCTCCACAGGATATTCTTGGTTATAATCTTAACACAAGTAGATTGCCAGGCCATTCTTCTCTGGTACCACTGGGTGGGTTTGAACTGACAACGTTTAGGTTAGCAGCCGAGTGCAAACTGTCTGCGTCACCTAGGGGCCTTTGTAGCCAAAGTACCTAGCAAGAAATACATACTGTACTGATAACTAGCCTTACAAATGCAATTTTATAAGAATGACACCAAACATCACAGCCTATTTCCAACGCTTCTACTAGACCTTCAGAGGTTCAATTTGAAAGACACGGCTGAAAACCACTACCCATAAAAAAAAACTCATTGCCATCGAGTCGATTCCGACTCATAGCAACCCTATATGACAGAGTAGAACTGTTCTGCAGGGTTTCTAAGGAGTAGCTGGTGGATTTGAACTGCCCACCTTTGGGTTAGCAGCCAAATGCTTAACTACTGCGCCACCAGGGCCTTTCCACGACGATCCCATTCTATTAGAAAACTGTCCTGGGGGCAAAAGAAGACATTCTGCACCAAATAAACAAAAGAGGTTGAGATGAATAGCTTATAAAGCATCCCTTGCTAAGATGAAGTCAATATAAAAATGATATAGAGTAATAAAGGTTGAAAAAAAAATCAGTCTTACAAAGTGCATGCCTTTTTTATTAGTCGAAAGGAATTCCTGGCAGCAAATTTATGTGTACTCATGTTGTTCACATAAGAAATGTTCCCTGGAGATGCTTGTGCCATCAGCAGGGAAGACTTCCGTTACAACATGGCTTTACAGTTTAGACCCCAACAGAGAATGAATTAAAAGCAATGTCCAACCTGGCTCACACAGCTGGCCTGACTCAGAGTGCTGACGGCTCTCATGTAGCTCTGGTTCCTGGAGCGGAATTTCGGGGAGGTGTAGTTGGCAGAGGGATCCAGGTTGTGACCACCAGGCACGTCACTCGCAGCTTGCAGGTAGCTTTGGCTATATGAAAAAAGAAAGAAAGAAAGACGTGAAGAGAAAAGGCAGTTCACAAACGTCCGCTGAAGGGGCACAGAAGAGAATGAATATTGGAACCCGCACTGAGAGGCTGCTGTAAAAACCTTCAGCTCCATGTCTGTGTTTTAATGGCAAACCGTGCCTTCCGTAAATACTCTTCAGGTTCACATTCACCAATGTGAGCTTCGTCAAAAGTAATAGCGGAGGCTATTTACAAAACTGCTTCCAAGCCTGACTTTTTATGGCTGGGTAGTGAAATGAGGCTCATTTCACATTAAAAAAAAGGAAAAGAAAAAAAAGTGTTGACAGCACCAGTAACTCATATATGATAGCAAACTTGGCACCTTAATCTAAGCCAAAAAAAAAAAAAACAAAAAACTATAAAAGTCTCATAAAAATCATATTAGCTTTTTTGCAACATTACATACTCAGAAAAATAAAAGCAAAAGTATCACTTTCAGTTTTAACTTGTGAAGTTATTCAGATTATGCAATACAAGCAAATAAAAAGGATAAACCAAGAAATCAGTTCCATTTTCATCATAATGCTCATTTTCTTTCAAATTCCTTTAAAGTCTCCCTTCTCGCTAATTTTTAAGATGTTAAAAGTATGAAAAAACCTTGAGGATGTTTAAATTTCTGGCTAATTGAATTTCTTTCATTTCAATTTTTGTTGACAATCTTTCTACAATGTAGTAAAAATTATTTTTTAAATTAAAAACTGGAGTGATATAGTCAGAAATTATTATTTTTCTTTCCTATTGTGGCTAATAATTGAAAACCCATTGCCGTGGAGTTGATTCCAACTCATAGCAACCATATAGGACAGAGTAGAACTGTCCCATAGGGTTTCCAAGGCTGTCATCTTTACAGAAGCTGACTGCCACATTTTCCTCCCAAGATGCGGCTGGTGGGTTCGAACCATCAACCTTCCAGTTAGAGGCCATGTACTTAAGAGCTGTACCACCAGCACTCCTTGGCTAATAATTAGGAACCTTAAATATCATTGCATAGGCCTGTATATAAAAATGTATGTAAATATTAGATTGATAATTCTGACTCCATAGTTCTCCATTAAGTGTTCCCTACTTTTCAAAGCAAACTTATGATGCAATTTGTTTTCTTTGTGATTTCGTCCTTTAAAAATGGGGCAGTGGAGAGAGAGGGGGGGAAAAAAAACCTGGACTCAACGTTATGAGTTCTGATTAAGTAAACTCCATTAATTATGTATTTAAAGTCATTATGTCTGCTACAAGGAGCCCTGGTGGTGCAGTGGTTAAGCATTCTGCTTTCGCTGCTAACCAAAAGGTTGGCGGTTCAAACCCACCAGCCAACTCGCAGAGAAAGACGTGGCAGTCAGCTTCTATAAAGATTTACAGCCTTAGAAACCCTGTGGGGCAGTTCTACTCTGTCCTATAGGGTCGCTATGAGTTGCAACCAACTCCACGGCTCTGGGTTTGGTTTTATTTCTGCTACAAATAATTTTTGTTTTAAAACAACATGTATAACACACTCCATCTCCAACAAATGAAAAGCGTATGGGAAGGAAATTAGTTTTAAGCACATTCTAAATTTGTTATCTAAGGAAGTATGTTAATATGTTTATACTGACTCCTTGTTCCCTCCCACTGCACCTGAACAAGGAGCAGTGGGCAGGTCGCTCTTCCCCCAGCAGGAGGGGGGAATCCGCAAAGATGCCAGCAGAGGGCGCTCTCTCCTTTCCTCAGACCTGGAGTCCCCAGTGAGGAAGACAAGCGAATATCCTGGACAGGCAGCTCTCTGGTTATTCCCCCACTGCACTGACCAGATGCAATGCGAGTAGCAAAATATCAATAGTATCCAGAGAATCTGAGGAGTGTTGGGGCTTACCCACACCCTTCACGTAATTACAGTTTGCTTCATGTAAGGCTTACTTGCTGTGTCTTTAATATAGTGTCAAATGCGAGGGGGAGGAGCCCCACACCATGGCCTCTCAGGTGGATCCTTGTATCCAAGTCTGTTCTTGGCTTCTTTCACTTTTGTCTTTGTAAAAAATGTAAAATTTCTGCTTTTCTTCTCTCCTAAGTTTCTCGAAATCACCGATTTCAGACTTTGCATTTCTACCAACCAGTGCTGATACCTTCCTTATTCTTTCTCAATACAATCACTTGCCCTTCTGATTAATAGTGCCCCTCCCCCCTTTTCTTTCATTTTAACATTTTCAAATTAAAGTTGCCTTCTAGGCTGAATCCCTAAAAATACTATGACTGATTTTGTCTTTATTTTTATATCCACAATTTCAAATCCATTGCCTGTCACTGTGAATGAAAGGCGTATCCTCAAAAACTAGAGCTAACAACTTTTTTGGTTACTGTTGGATGACATTGAGACAATGTAATGCATTTTCTGAATCTATTTCCAATACATCTTATAGCTTTCAGTGATTCTCTTTATTCCAAGATTGGGCATGCCACTAAAAGTCACAATTATAGGAATCTAATGTGATTTTTTTTTTTTTTTTTCAAACATTGAATCATGATAGTTAACACTGCAAAATACCATTAGTTCTAAGCTTTTTTGTCACGGGACTAACCCATTTAATCTCATATGAATCCTATAAAGTAGGTCTATTAATAACCCTCATTGTACAGCTGGAAACCAAAACACGGATATTAAATCACCTGGCCAGGTTCAGGCCGAGGAAATGGCAGAGCTGGAGTCTGAACCCAGGCAGACTGACTTCAGAATTCATGCTTTTAACCCCAAGGTCACAGCTGCGGTGTTATAGAAGCAGAGAACCCAAAAGATTCAATTCTGTCTTACCATATGTTTTTAGAATAGTTACCAAACAACAACAACAACAACAACAACAACAACAACTCAGCTTCATTAGGCTTAACAGAAAGATTGTTCTTCAATTGCAACGGTTTAGCGTTTTCTAACACAGTTGTCCAAGAAAGCCAGCTATCTCTATACATCTCCGAACTAAGATTGGGAACTGCAATCAGGATTAGAGGCAGCAGAAGTCAAAGTTGTCCTCCAAACCAAGCCCACTGCCATCAAGTCGATTCTAACTCACAGTGACTCTACAGGACAGAGCAGAAATGCCTCATAGGGTTTCCAAGGAGAGGTTGGTGGGTTAGAACTGCCAACCTTTTGGCTAGCAGCTGAGCTCTTAGCCACTGCGCCACCAGGGCTCCAAATTGTCCTCCGCCACATAACAGACAAGGCTCGAGGATACACCCAGGTGCCTCTCGCTCCACAACATCCTCCTTGCTCTTCGCTTGGAAATCCTGCTTTGGAAATCCCATTCCATTCGAAATTGCCTTTAATCCCCTATAGTTATTCCCTCAAAATTATAATTCCTACTTTGATATCTCAGCCTTCAGGGCCTGAAAAATATTTTTATACATAGACTTGATGGTAGTTTAGAAATTATAAAGGAAAACCATAAAAAGTTTTCAAGAATAACATGAAAATATTTCTTTTCTTATATTTGCCCTTCAAATGATACTGGCATTAGATAGTCATAAAGGAGAGTGGAGACCTATTTTGGAAAGCTATAAGAATGAAAAAAGTAACCATATAAATAGGTTTCCTAGTATTCTACTTATTTCTTTCTATTTGCAAGTTATTCAGAGTTCTTTGCTAAATAGTGGGCTTATAAATCTCTTCTGAAACTTTAGATCATTAGTAAAACAAATTTGCATAGCAAAAGCATACACCTAACCAAGCTTCTGTGTTCAGCTATTTAGATTCACGTACATTTACAGAGGTAGGTTTTTGTTATGCAAATTTATGTTCCTCTGCCAGAAACTCAGGCCCGCTTCAGAAGAGAACGTGGAACCAGAGATATCACTGCTGATGTCCGATGGATCCTGGCTGAAAGCAGAGAATACCAGAAAGATGTTTACCTGTGTTTTACTGGCTATGCAAAGGCATTCGACTCTGTGCATCATAACGAATTATGGATAACACTGTGAAGAATGGGAATTCCAGAACATATAATTGTGCTCATGAGGGACCTGTGTGCATAGACCAAGAGTCAGTCATCTGAACAGAAGAAGGGCATACTGCGTGGCTCAAAGTCACGAAAGATGTAATCTGGGCTGTATTCTTTTACCATGCTTATTCAGTCTGTACGCTGAGTAAATAAACCAAGAAGCTAGACTATATGAAGAAGAACGGGGCATCAGGATTGCAAGAAGACTCATTAACAACCAGCGTTATGCAGATGACCCTTGCTTGCTGAAAATGAGGAGGACTTGAAGCACTTACTAATGAAGATCAAAGACTACAGCCTTCAGTATGGATTACACCTCAACATACAGAAAACAAAAATCCTCACAACTGGGCCAATAAGGAATATCACGATAAATGGAGAAGAGACTGAAGTTGTCAAGGATTTCATTTTACTTGGATTCACAATCAACACCCATAGAAGCAGCAGTCAAGAAATCAAACGATGTATTGAATTGGGCACATCTGCTTCAAAAGACCTCTTTTGGTGTTGAAAAGCAAGGATGTCACCTTGAGGACTAAGGTGCACCTGACCCCAAGCCATGGTATTTTAAATTGTCTCATATGCATGTGAAAGCTAGACAATGAATAAAGAAGACTGAAGAATAATTGATGTCTTTTAATTATGGTATTGGTGAAGAATATTGAATATACCATGGAGCACTCGAAGAATGAACAAAGCTGTCTTGGAAAAAGTCTAGGCAGAATGCTCCTTAGAAGCAAGGATGCTGAGACTTTATCTTATGTACTTGGACATGTTATCAGGAGGGACCAGTCCTTGGAGAAGGACATCATGCTTGGTAAAGTGGAGGGTCAGTGAAAAAGGCGAAGACCCTCAGTGAGATGGATTGACGCAGTGGCTGCAACAACGGGCTCAAATACAGCTGTGATTGTGAAGAACAGGCTCAAACACAGCTGTGATTGTGAGGATGGTGCAGGAGTGGCCAGTGATTAAGTTCTGTTGTACACAGGGTCACTATGAGTCGGAACCACCTCGACGGCACCTAACGGCAACAACAAATATACTTAAACACATAAACAAAATAAACTGTCTCCTTTATCTTTGTCTTGTTAGAAAAGCAGTACAGATTATATGTACGTTGCATCAAGGAGAATATATGAAAATAATTTTTTTCCTACTAAATGTGTTCATTCCAAATACAGAGGGCAATTTTTCATTCTTATAAATGGACTCTGACAAGAATGACACATATATACAAAAAATGATCTTTTGTCCTCTGCATTAAATGGAACATCTTATGTAACATTAAAAAAAATATTAAAAAACCCAAACCTATTGCTGTCAAGTCGATTCATAGCGATCCCATAGGGCAGAGTAGAACTGTCCCGTAGAGTTTCCAAGAAGCACCTGGTGGATTCAAACTGCTAACCTGGTTAGCAGCTGTAGCTCTTCACCACTACGCCACCAGGGTTTCCTAAATAACATTAGGGATAGATACATCTTAGTGAAGGCGCCCTGGTGGCGCAGTGGTTAAAGCGCTGGGCTGCTAACTAAGAGGTTGGCAGTTCAAACCTACTAGACATTCCGTGGCAGAAAGATGTGGCAGTCTGCTTCTGTAAAGATTTATAGACTTGGAAACCCTACAGGTCAGTTCTATTCTGCCCTATAGGGTTGCCATGAGTCAGAATCCACTCGATGGTAGTGAGTTTTTTTTTTTTTGTTTTTGTTTTATCTTAGTGTGTGTATATATACATACACACGAACAGTATTTTTCCTACAAAATGGAAATTGTTCTTGCAGTACACATTTCATATAATCTTGCAATTAATTACCTGATTTTCAGAAAAAATTTTTTTTTAGATTATTTTCTATATTTTGAGTAAATGTGCTATATAGTATCAAGGTGGGGAAGACTCTCATTACCATTTGGAGATGAACACTTGCTATTTGCATAATGACATGCTTTGGAAGGAAACATTAACACCTAATTGTTCATGGCAAACTTTACGGGTTGCCCCTACAGTTATTCCCAACCCCTTTCCCCACTGTCTTCTACCTCAGAGCCTCAGAAAGTCAGAATTGCTTTGGGCACCTCTCTCTCATGCTGACCTGTGACCCAGCTGCAGCTAATGAATATGTGGAGAAATCTGCTGGGTGGCTGTGAGAAGGACTTTCCCTTCCTGATAAAAAAGGAGAAAGCTACTCTTTATTGCCTTTGACAGCTGTTCTCTACAGGGCTTCTAACCGGTTCTTTCCCATTTGAGCCCCTGCTGAGCATTTGCATTTCCATCCCAGTTATACTGAAGCAGAATCTACATTTTAACAAGATTTTCAGGTGACGAAATTTTTTTTTTTCTTATGTATAACAAATTTTGAGAACCAATGCTCTGCTAATGGTTCTCAGAATTGGTGCCTAACCAGCAGGAGTAATATATCACCTGGGAACTTGCTGGAACTGCAAAGTCTCAGCAGGGGTTAACCAGAAGGAACCTGGTTCGAACCCCTGGTTCTCCGAGAATGTGGAATGTGGAGCTGCAGCAGCTGTCTTGCAGCCAGCTGGAGAAGTAAAGCCAGGATGCTCGCAGGACAATGAGAGAGGTGCCAAGTTGCTGATCTAGGTCCTAACATAGCTGATCTGCCCTCTGATTTCTTCCCAGTTAAGTGCTATATGGCCTTATGCTTTCATCCAGGGCTAGTCAGGTTTTTAATTACATGCTGCAGAAAGCTTCCCGAGTGAATCACAGTGAGATGGCATTTGAATAACCGGCAACTGCCTCAGTAAGTTGGGTTATCAAGCGCTAGGAAGACCTCTTTAAAATCTAATAATAGTAACACTAATGTAGTTGATAATATGTTCCAAGTACTTTGTCATTTTCTTCCAAGCACTTTGACATGCACATATATTTTGCCCAGATAAGAAAACTAATCACTGAAGCTTAGGTAATTTCCTCAAAGTCTCATCATTTTAAGTAGTAGGGCAAGAATTTCAACCCAGACATTCCGATGTTGGTGGTCCTCTGAGCCTTCTCAAGGGCAGTGTGACAGTGAGATCTAACATATTCTGGGTTTTCTGTGCAGATGCCTCTGAAGTGAGGCAATTGATTTGTAAAAATATGCTATATAAATCCTAAAAGTAATATAAATGGGCTTGACATATCAAGAATCTAGTATATGCCTTCTTGCCTGGTACAGTCTGAATCGTTCCCAACTTACAGAGAATATTTTAAATAGGATAAAATATCCAAGGATCAAAGTTAAATTCCTTAGAATATCTTCCTTTAAAGCTAGGAGAGATCATAGATGAATCACCTCATTTAAAATATCTGGAAATAAATCCCAGGGAAGAGACTTTGCAAGCGTCAATAATAAATTAGTAGATGAACTTCCTGGAGCCCAGGGTCCAAGTCCGCTGAAGCTTGATTCAGTGTTTTTCTACCAACAGATGAAGTTTCTCCTCACAAAAGTCTGTACCTCCTTTAACAACTTGAATCTACTGTTCTTTTATCTTCCTCTTCTCCCGCCATATTTATGATTTTACTATACTGCAGCTACTTAATGGAAAGGCATTTATATCATTTAGTTAAATTCTGAAAAAAAAAAAATTTTTTTTTTTTTTCTTTTTAGTGGTATGCGAGGCATGGTGCTAGGTGCTGGAAGACAAAAAGATGAACGATTAGGGTTGTCAGATAAAATACAGGACATCCAGCTAAATTTTAATTTCAGACGAATAATTCTGTAGTAGAAACCTGTCCCAAATATTGTTACAAAATGTGCCCCACGTGGGACATACTTGAAATTTATGCTGTAGATAAAAGAAGAGCACTAAGACTTTTTGATCAGAAGAATCATGAAGTCAGAACTCAGGATTGGGTTTTGTGTAATGAATTTGCAAGACCAAAGGCAGGAGGCACCACTGTTGAGAGCGTGGCTTTGAGAAGCAATGAGGACTTGACCTAAGTCAGTTTCACATTGGAGATGGAAGGATACAGGTTCCAGTGACACTGGAGTAAAAGAATAAACCAAAAAACCAAACCTGTTGCCTTCGACTCAGTTCCGACTCATAGTGACCCTACAGAATTAATAGGAATTAGTCATTGATTAGATATGGTTATAAGGGAGAAATAAATAACTGTAATGATTCCACAACTTCTCGACTTTTTCCTAGGGTACGCTCCAGGAAGGAGTCCTGGTGGTGCCGTGGTTACAGCACTGCGCTGCTAATCCAAAGGTCAGCGGTTGGAACCCACCAGCCAATCTGCAGGAGATAGATGTGGTGGTCTGCGTTTGTAAAGATTACGGCCTTGGAAACTCTATGAGGCAGTTCTAGTCTGTTCTACAGGGCTGAGTTGGAACCAACTCCACGGCAGCGGGTTTGACACCCTAGGAAGTAGACACCTTTTGGAGGCTGAACATAAATTTCATTTGGACACACCAATTTTAGGTGCTGTTGAGAAATTCATGTGAGGAAATGGAGAAAATCTGTTGCTCAGCGTCGAAGATTTGTGAGTAACCGGTACAGACGTAAAAATGTAGAAGTGGCAAGGTCGCTAATGTCACCCAACAAAATGGCATAGAAGAATCACGAGGCTAAAGGTTTGGTGAATGCTTGTGTTTAAGAGTGAGGCAGAGAAAGGCAATTCGCCAGTCACCAAAGGAGTTTAAGAAGGAACGTGACGGGGAAGAAGAACAGCAAGAGACCGTAGTGGTCGTGGGAGCCAGTGCAGGAAAAGGGTGTAAAGAGGATGAGCTGGGCGATGCATCAAATGCTGCTAAAAAATCAAGTAGGACGAGACCTGAAGGCCATCACATCTAACAATCTGGGAGTCCTTAGCTTTTTCTGAAGAAAGAGTTTTAGTGGATTTGGGGGCACAAACAAGAGAGAGTGAAGTAAGTAAAGGTGAGAAAATGGTAGTGTAAGTGACAATTTTGAACAATTTGTCAAATTTGAGAGTGAAGGGAAGAAGGATAATTTGAGAAAAGCGAGGGTTTTTTTCTGGGAGGATGGGTAAATGTGAGCATTTCTTTTTAGAAAGTGGTAACAAAACACTGTTGGAAAGAGACTTAAAAACGATGCCGTAAGATTACTTTGCCAGTCTAAAGAAAATGCTTTACCAGCGGTCAACACTGCACTGGCCATCAGATTTACTTCAAATCTAGGAGGAATCGCAGCCTACAGAAGGCAGTTTGTACTAAGGGGTGAGTGCATGTGTTTGAAGTCAGACAGACTTTGTTCAAATCCTGGCCCAACCACTTGCTAATTGTGTCATTTTGGACAAGTTACTGAATCTCTGTGAGCATCTGCAAAATAAGGATGCTAGTAATAGGACTTAACTCATAAAGTGTTGTGAATATTAGATAATAATATTATGTAAGAATACATTTAGAGTAGTGCTAGTGCCTGGCCCACAGCAAGCGCTCAATATTAATATACACTTAAGCGTATAGAGAGGTTGTGTTAAATATTTTGTCATTAATACTGATATTAGCTCTAGGTTTTACATAAATGCTTTTTATTCAGTGAGAAGTTCCCTTTTATTCCTAGTTTGCTAAGAGTTTTTATCACAGATGAGTGACTGGCAAAAACTTTTTCTGCATGTCTTGTGATGATTCATGTAATTTTTCCTCTATCTTTGATCCTGCCTACCTGCCTTCCAGCCATCCTTCCACCCTTTCTTCCTGCTTTCCCTCGTCTTTCCCTCCTTCTTTCCTCTCTTCCTTCTTTCTTTTCCCCCTTCCTCCCTTCCTGCCTTCCTTCCTTCTCTACTTGATCTACTAATGTGGTAGATCGCTTGATTGATTGACTGTCTAATGGTAAGTCAACCATATATTCCTGGAATAAAAAAATAAACTCAAGTATATTTTATTCATGATCCTTTTCATGTATTACTAGATTTAGGTTGTTAATATCTTGTTAACAATTGAAAAAATATTGGTCAGTGATTTCCTTTTCTTGTAATATTTTTGGTAAACAACTTCTGTCTTAGTTATCTAATGATGTTGTAATAGATGGTGCAGTGGTTGAAACCTATGGCTGCTAACCAAAAGTTCAGCAGTTCGAATCCACTAGCTGCTCCTTGGAAACCCTACAGCATAGTTCCACTCCATCCTATAGGATTGCTATCAATCGAAATTGACTTGACAGCAATGGTTTTTTTTTTTTTTTAAATGGACTATAATAGAAATGCCACAAGTGGATGGCTTTAACAAAGAGAAATTTATTCTCTCACAGTTTAGGAGGCTGGAAATCTGAATTCAGGGCAACAGCTCTAGGGGAACGCATTCTCTCTCTGTTGCCTCTGGGGAAAGGCCCTTGTCTCCTTTCCACATCTGTGGGCCTAGAGTTCCTTGGAGATCTCCAGTGCCTTGACATCAATTTTCCCCTGGGCCTAGGAACTTCTCAGCACAGGGACCTTGGGTCCAAACGATGCACTCTGCTCCCTGCTCTTCTCGCTTGGTGGTAATGAGGTCATTCTCTCTCTTTGTTCACTTCTCTCTTTTATATCTCAAAAGAGATTGACTCAAGATACAACCTAATCCTGTAGATTGTGTCTTGCCTCATTGACATCACAGAGATTAAGATTTACAATGCACAGGGTAATTACATCAGATCATAAAAGGGAGGACAACCACACAATACTAGGAATCATGGCCTAGCCAAGTTGACACATATTTTTTGGAGGACACAATTCAGTCCATGACATTCCACTCTTTGGCCCCGAAAAATTCTATATCCTTGTCACATGTAAAATATTTTCACCCCATCAAATCACCCCAAAAGTCTTAAATCAGCATATATTTGGGTTTTGATTATTTTCCTAGGGTTAGAATCTCTGTCTTTTACTTATATATTAAATTTACATTTAGTGTTATTATTATTGTGGTTAGGTTTAGGTCTACTGTTTGGTTGTTTGTTTTCTTTATATACCCTATCCACTTTTGGTTAATCTGTTCTTCCTGTACTGGAAGGTTGGCAGTTTGAATGTACCCAGAAGCACCTTGGACGAAAGGCCTGGTGATCTACTTTTGAAAGGTCACAGCCTCGAAAACTCTATGGAGCACAGTTCCACTCTGCAACACATGGGTCACCACGATTCGGAAATGACTCGACGGCAACTGGTGTGTTTTTTTGGGGGAAGGAATAAAATATTTTAGTGTTGTATTTTAACTCATACATTGGTTATATTTCATAATATCAGTGTTTTAGTGGTTGCTCTACAGCTGCACCATTATGATAGACATTAAAAAATAGCCACCTGATATTTAAATCTAAAATAATTAAATTCTCCTAGCTTTCGTTTATATGAAAAAGTCTTTATTTTGCCCTCGTGTTTTAAAAATATTTGATAGATATAAAATTTTGGATTGATAGTTTTTTTCCCCCTTTTATCACTTTAAAGATATTGTACCATTATCATCTGACTTCCATTGTTTCTAATAATAAGTCAGTCGATATTTTTGTGCTTGTTTCCCTATATGTACTGTTTCCCCTCCTCCACACTGCTAAATAGATTTTCATTTTATCTTTGGTTTCATCACTTAAGCTATGGTGTGGTTTTCTTTCTATTTATTCTGCTTAGAGTCAATTGAGCATTTGGTATCTGCAAGCTTTTTTCTTTCTTTCTTTCTTATAAGATTTGTGAAAAAATTTGGCCTTTGTTTCTTCAAAGACATCTCCTGCTGTATTCTCTCACCTCTCTCCTTCTTGTACTCTAGTCACATGTATGTCAGTCTACTTTTTATCCTTCCACATATTACTGAGACTTAGAGAAATTTTTTTACCCCTCTTTTCTTCAGATTTGAAAATATCTCTTGATTTATGTTTCAAATTACTAAACCTTTTCTGCTATCTCAATCTGCTTGTAAGCCCATCCAATGAATTTTTCATTTCAGATAGTTTACTTTTTTATTCCTGAAATTTCATTTGGCTCTTTCTTACAACTTTTGTTTCTCTGCTGAGTTTGCTTATCTGTTAACTAAGACAAACATTTCACTAACTTATATTAGATACAAGTTGTACTTAACTGTTCTGACTTATGAACAAATTTGACTTAAAGACAGGTTTAGGAACGGAACTTGTTGTAGTCTGGGGACTGCCTGTATTCAGAAAAATAAGGCTTTCATACAACAAACATTTATTGGGCATCCATGATAGACATAAAGATGATTAAGATGTTGCTTTCGTCTTCAAGAAGTTTGCTCTGCAGTATATAAATCTTAATATAATTCATTTTTTTGGAGGATATGTTTCAAAAGCCCCAATGTCTTTGTCAAAATCTGTTTTTTTCCTCTCATTAAAATTGATTTATAGTTCAACTTATAAAATAGATTTTTAAGGAAAAATGGCAATATTATGATGAAGAGGTTCCACTTTAAGGAGAGGAGAGAGATTAAAAAGCCAGAAACTATGACTATTAAGAAAAACCTTCAATTATTTGTCTTTCCACATTGTGGATGTCAATATATCAAGACAGATAAAAAATATGCTCTTTTTACAAAATTATGTCTATATGGTCCTTCAGAGATTGAAGAAATGAACACGAATAAGAAATAGAGAATTCTTAAAATAAGGGACATATATATGAAATTTATACATACATTATAATATAAAGTACATTGAAAATTTGTATTATTAAATATGATACGTGTGGCACAACCACTTTGGAAAATAGTTTGGCACTTTCTTAAAAGGTTAAACATAGAGTTACCAAATGACCCAGAAATTGTACTGCTAGGTATATACCCAAGAGAAATGAAAAGACATGTCCACACAAAAGCTTGAACAATAATTTTGTAGCCACACTATTCATAATAGCCCCAAAATGGAAACAACCTAAATGTTCATCACGTAATGAATGGATCGATAAAATGTGGCATATCTAAACAATGAAATATTATTTGCAACACAAAGTAATGAAGTACCGATAAATGGCACAACATGAATGACTCTGAAAACATTACGCTAAGTGAAAGAAGCTGGTCACAAAGATCACATATTTGTACGATTTCATTGATATGAAATACCCAGAATCAGCAATCCATAGAGACAGAAGGTAGATTAGCGGTTGCCAGGGCTTCAGGAGTTGGGGGGAAACGAGGAGTGACAGCTAATGGGTATGGGCTTTCTTTTCGGTGTAATGAAAATGTTCCAAAATTGATTGTGGTGATTGTTGTACAACTTTGTGGATATACTAAAAACTGTTGACTGTATACATTAAAATGGGCAAATTATATGGTATGTGAATTATATCTCGATAAAACGGTTAAACTATGATACAGAAGTACTATATTTAGCTTTATGTTTTATGAATTTAAGTGAAATGCATGTTCACAACGTAGCTTTGGAAGGAACATTCAAAAACAATCTATGGTCCAACTGGTACTGCATACTCTCTCTTGGGTCCCACTAGCAGAACAGTGAAGGAATTCTGATGCTCATGTTTTATGAATTTAAGTGAAATGCATGTTCACAACGTAGCTTTGGAAGGAATATTCAAAAACAATCTATGGTCCAACTGGTACTGCATACTCTCTCTTGGGTCCCACTAGCAGAACAGTGAAGGAATTCTGATGCAGCATAGTCAACAATAATAATTAATCTTCCACAAAATTATGGTTCTGGTTACAGTTCTCTGAGGAAGGCATTATAATTAATCTTGTTTTATAAAGAAAAGAAAATTGTGACCGAAGGGCAAAAGATTAGCCAAAGGTCTCAGAGCATCTGATAGAGTTGAGGTTCAAGCATAAAAATTTTCTGACTTCAAATTTGGCATATGTTCCTTGAATATTACATTGTTTAAAATTTGCAATGGATTATTATAACTATATAGCCAATCAATAACTCAGGCAAACATAAAGATTAGTTCAAATTGTTTTCAGAACAGAAAACTGCAAGCTTTGGTTCTAGAACCACCACAGACACGGTAACCTTAAAGAGTTATTAAAGTGCCTCATGATTCATTTTCTCCTTTAAAATACAGAACAAGAACATAACGTCAGCTAGATTCACGAGTTTGCAAGAAAGAAGGGCTACTGAAATGAGCAGGGCAAAAAAGTCTTACACTGCCAAATGAAAAAATGTCATCATGAAGAAGCATTTTAGGCTAACTGGGATGCACCAAGTTTCTATATGCATACGGTTGAGACTAGCCATAATAGATCATCAGATTTGTGCATTTAGGAGAGACTCTTATTATCATCCACTTTAAGTTGTGAACAAAAAACTCAGGAATATGGAAATTGCCTTGTTTCTTAAGGATCTTTTTATAAGCCTTATCCTCTGAATAGAACTACAATGGTAGCCACACAGATAGTGATAGAAATGCAAAGGTAGTATTTCAGCTATCTTCTACTTAAATTGTTCATCCTTACCTAAAGAGGGCAGGCTGGTGCACTGGAAGAGCAAAGGAATTAAAATCAGAAGAACTGGGTTTGAATTTCTGTCCTGCCAATACTTTCTGTATGAACCTGGGCAAGTCATTAATTTTCTTGACCCAATATTTCTTCCTACGCCTTCCTGTGCCTATGCGATGTTGGCAAAGAATACTGAATACACCATGGATTGCCAGAAGAATGAACAGGTTTGTCTTAGAAGAGGTATAGCCAGAATACTCCTTAGAAGGGAAGATGGGGAGACTTTGTCTCACGTACTTTGGACGTGTTATCAGGAGGGACTAGTCCCCGGAAAAGGATACCATGTTTCATAGAGGGTCAGTGAAAAAGAGGAAGACCCTCGAAGAGATGGACTGACACAGTGGCTGCAACAATGAGCTCAAACAGAGCAATGACTGTGAGGATGGCACAGGACCGGGAAGTGTTTCGTTCTATTATACATAGGGAAGGTGTCCTGATTGATGAAGTCGATCCTATCTCCTGAGTTGTATCCTGTTACTTCCAAGTTGATCTTGTTCCCGAGCTGTAGCCTGTTACTTCCTGAATAAACCACATAATCAGAAGTATGGTCTGTGAGTTCTGCGTGGCCAGTTCAATGAATTATCAAACCCAGCAGAGAAGGAGAGTGCCATGAAGGGGACGGCTGGTGTCAGGAATGGTGAAGAAGTTGGAGAGTGGAGGTACGTCTGACCTCTACCTCATAGGAGCCAGGTTTGTGCTGATCCTGATTCTTATCTGCCCTGAAGTTAGGCAGCTTCTGATGCTAGGTTACAATTTTTTAAGCACTTATTTGGTACCAACTCTGTCTTAGGTATTGGGAATGGAAATGTGTAACTACATAATCCCTGACGAGAGGGGAAGTGGAAATGCAGAGAAGGGAGCTCTGAGGTGTTTCAGCAGAAGAGTGGCAGCAGTTAGGAAACACTTCACACTCAGGCAACTTGAGCTCATAGTTTGCACTGAAGCTCATCAAATATTAAATAGTCAAATATTTAACAGTATTTTCCTGCCAGGAGAACACATAGGGAATACGCAGTCTGGTTTAGAAGCATCCTAATCCCTTTATAGGCTTGGTCCCTTAGTCAAATAATCACCAAGACGAAAAAATATTTATTGTTCGACTGCTATGAGCCAGGCACGGTGCCTCAGGACAGTGTAGGGGAGACAACAGCAAACAAGACAAAGTCTCTGCTCTCGCTCTTGTGTGAGGAAACATGAAAACACAACACAACAAAACAAAATAGCATAATTCTTATAGTGATTTTATTGCCTTGCCCAAATCAGATAGCAATCTTCATCTTTACAAACAGGCCAGAACCTCAAGGTGTGGTGACTTAGAAAGGGCTAAACATTCAGAGGAAGTCCCTGGATGGCACAAAAGGTTAAGTGCTGGACTATTAACTGAAAGGTTGATGGTTCGAACCCATCCAGAAGCACCTCAGAAACAGCCTGAAGATCTGCTTCCAAAAGGTCATACAACCTTGAAAACCCTGTGGAGCAGTTCTACTCTGTGAATTGGAATCTATGTGACTGCAGCTAACACCACCGCCAACATCAAACAGTCAGAGAACACCTGAAAGGCTATATGTTCCCAGGAACAACTTTCTGAGTTCTCACAAGACGACTCAGACGTTTGGAAGAAGGTTGACAAATAGGACAAGACGACTATTGCTGGCCAGTCTCACCAACTTATGTGACTTATAAGTTATAAAAAATACATGAGTGAATTAATTACATTAATATGTTAATTAACATATATAACAACTACATTATTGATTAATTAATTCATTTATTCAACTAATATTTACTGAGCAGCAACTATGTGTCAGGCACTGTCACTGACACCCTTGAGTGAGACCCAGAAAAATTCCAAGTCTGCACACAGCTTACATTCTCAAGGGAGAGAGATAATCACCATTATCATCATCTTGTAACAAATAACTTCTGATAGTGATGAAAGGAAAAGTCCTTAGAGTCCATATTTAATTACTCCATAATATAGGTGCTGACAAAGAGTAAGATAATGCAAACTTTGAATATAGTGGAAAACCCAGAGAATTCTCATATTCTTATGTGATGGGTAAGATTAGGCAGCCTTAGAAATAATCGATTGCTCGGAGCAGCATTGTTTTACGTGTTCAGCATCCTTCCCCCTTCTTCTAGCTACAGAACTCTGATTCGCCTTTCTTTTGGTATCTGCAGTTTTGGTGAGGGCTCCCCACTCTCTGGCTGCAGGGGTGGACATGGGATGAAGCCCTGGCCATTGAAACGTACCCCTTCCCTCCCCCCCACATGAGTCCTATGAATCATTACATCCAGGGTAGTCATATGACCCAATCTGGGCCAATCGACTTGGTAAAATTCAATTCTGGCTCAAGTCAGTTCTCTACCTACTCAATGCCTGTACCCTTGTAGTTAAGTATGGCTGGAGAGAAACAGACTGTCAAGCTCAATGGTCTCCCCCTAAATTCATGACCATAAAGTTCAATGTCCTCTTAGTGTTACCTGGCAATCATATTATTCCATAGTTCATTTACTCCCCTGTTCTCCTATATAAGTCCTATTTCATGACTTCTCCTTTCTCTTTTAACTTCCAACTCTTCCCTCAGCTCCATTCTCACCTAAAAACCTTCCTTCCTACCTCACTGAAAAGAAACTAAGGTAATCAGAGAGGACCTACCACAATACCCATCTCCTCTTCTACCCACCTATCAGTACTAGAGCCTGAACATTTACCTTTCCACCTGTTACAGGTGTACTATGTCAGGCTCCTATCTAAAGCCAACGAGGCCCCGAGTGGCACTTACCTACTAACCAAAAGATCGGCACTTTGAACCCACCCAGAGGCGCCTTGGAAGACAGGCCTGGAAATCTGCTTTAAAAGGTCACAGCCTTGAAAATCCAAAGGAGCAGCTCTACCCCGCACTCGTGGCATCACCATGAGTCAGAACCGACTCCTTGGCAACTGACAACAACATCTAAAGCCAACCCCGCACTGCACATGAGATCCCACACCTCCTGCTCCAGTAACTCCCCTTTCTCAGCATCACCAATATTTCTCTCTCTCCCGGATCATTTTCATCATGAAAACATTCATCTTAAAAACACATCCTCTACTGAACCTACTTATGCTGACATTTCATACCTGCACCGTTTCATTATTCGCCTTCACAGAAGAGCTTGAAGAAACTGCTGTCTCTGCTGCTTCAGAGTACCCTCCTCCCATTCTCTGTGAACCCACTGGGGCTCTTGCACTCACCGCCCCACAGAAGCCCCTCAACCGTATCGCCAAATTCAACAGCCAATTCTCAGCCCTTGTCTCACTTGATCTCCCAATAGCATTTGATTTATTTGCTCCTCCTTGAAACACTTCTTCCCTGGGATTGCAGCATACTACACTTCCTGGGACTTGTCCTACCTCAGGGGCTGCTGTCTCGGGCTCCTTTGCTGGTGCTTTCTCTTATCCGCGATCTTTAAATGTTGGAGGGAGTGCCTCAGGGCTCAGATCTTGGGCATCTTTTATACCTATATATGTTTATCTTTTACTCCTTTATTCAGTTGAAACTCCATTTGTATTTGATGACTATCAAAGTTGTTCTTCTGATCTAAACCTCTCATGAACCCCAGACTCAGATTCAGCCTTCTACCCTAACTAATTTGTGTAGGACTGAACTTCTGATCTTTCTCCACCATCACTGAAAACCATTCCACTTGCAGTCTTCTCCATTTCACTTAATGCCAGTTACTTCTCTTCAGTTTCTCAGGCCCTCAGTCTTGGAGTCATCATTGACTTCTCTCTTTTTCTCACACTCCAATCCAATCAGTCAGGAAATTATTTTGTCCTTATGTTTAAAATATATACAGAGTCTGACCACTGGTGACCGTATCTATTCTGCAACACTGTTCAGAGGTGCCATCATCTAATTCAGTGAGACAGGATCACTGCAGCAGCTTCATAACTGGTCTCTCTGCTTCTGCCCTTGTGTCCCCTTATCATGCTAGTTTCAACACAGGAGCCAGTGGTCCTGTTAAAAAATAAGCTAGAAATAGAAAATAACAAACGTTGGCAAGGATGTGGAGAAATTGGAACCCTTATCCATTGCTGGTGGGAATGCAAAATGGTACAGCCACTGTGGAAAATGGTTTGGTGGGTTCTCAGAAGGTTAAAAATAGAGCTGACATATGACCCAGGAATCCCATTCTTAGGTATTGTCTTAGTTACCTAAACCCACCCAGTGCTGTCGAGTCGATTTCGACTCATAGCGACCCTATAGGACAGAGTAGAACTGCCCCATGGAGTTTCCAAGGAGCGCCTGGTGGATTTGAACTGCTGACCCTTTGGTTAGCACTTAGTTACCTAGTGCTGCTATAATAGAAATACCACAAGTGGATGGCTGTAACAAACAGAAATTTATCCTTTCACAGTTTAGGAGGCTAGAAGTCTGAATTCAGGGCACCAGCTCCAGGGAAAGGCTTTTTCTCTCTGTTGGCTCTGGGAGAAGGTCCTGGTCATCGGTCTTTCCCTGGTCTAGGATCTTCTCAGCACAGGGACCCCAGGTCCAAAGGATGCGCTCTGCTCCTGTCTCTTCTTTCTTGATGATAGTGAGGTCCTTCTCCTCTCTGCTGGATTCTCTTGTATCTCAAAAGAGACCGACTCCACATATGACCTAATTCTGTAGATTGAGTCCTGCCTCATTATCATAACTGCCTCTAATCCTGCCTCGTTAACATCAAAGAGGTTAGGATTTACAACACATAGGATAATTACATCAGATCACAAAATGGAGGACAACCACACAATACCAGGAATCATGGCCTAGCCAGGTTGACATATTTTTGGGGGACACAATTCAATCCATAACAGGTATATACCCAAGACACCTGAAAGCAGCTATACTAAAAAATACATGTACATTCATGTTCTCTGTAGCACAATTCACAATGGCCAAAATGTGGAAGAAACCTAAATGCCCATCAACAGATGAATGGATAAACAAAATGTAGTATATTCACATAATGGAATATTACTCTGCCATAAGAAGAAATGCAGTTCTGATACATGCCACAACATGGCTGAACCTTGGAAATATTATGCAAAGTGAAATAAGTCAATCAGAAAAAGACATATACTGTATGATCTCACTAATATGAAACACTTAGAAGAGGCAAAAGTATGGAGATCAGAGTTTAACAGGGTTACCAGGGGTGGGAGTGAAGGGAAAAGAGGGGAGTCTTTGTTTAGTTAGCATTGAGTTTCTGCTTACGGGAAGGGAAAATATGGCAGTGGATGTTGGCAATGGCTGCACAACATGACTGATATAATTGGATTCATTAAATTATACTAGTGAAAAATGTTGAATTGGCAAATGTTGTATTAGATATATTTTTATTAAAAAAATTTATATCATTCCTCTGTTCAAACCTATTTGTCTCCCTATGTCCTTCAAAGTCATAAGGCAATGACTTTATAATACTGTAGACTACAAGACCTCACATCATCTGCCCCTCCCACCTTCAACCTCTCTGACTTAACTTGCTTGCCTTTTCCTGCTGGTTTACACCAGTCTAACCACATTGCACTCTGGCTCTTTTCTCATACTGAGGCATGTTCTTGCCTTAGTCATTTGTTTTCTGTTCTCTCTGCCGGGAACTCTCTCCTCTCTGATATCCACATGGCTAAGTCCCTGGGGTGAAGTGGTTAAGAGCTCAGCTGCTAATCAAAAGGTCAGTGCTTTGAATCCACCAGCTGCTCCTTGGAAACCCTATGGCACAGTTCTATTCTGTTCTAAAGGGTTGCTCAATGGCAACAGGTTTAAATCCCTGTGCTCAAATATCACGTTATCAGTGAAGCCCACCTGGACCACCCCATTTTAAATTGCAACTTCTCACCCTCACACCCACACGTATATACACGCACAGACACTTCAGACCTCCCTTACTTCTCCATGGCGCTTAGCATCTTTTAATGTATTATGTAATTTAATTACTTACTATTGATTAGTTATTATGTTTATTGTCTGTTTTCCTATGTTTGAAAGTAAGAACCATGAGGGCTCGGATTTCTGTCTGTTTTGTTCATGCTATATTTAAAGCAGCTATAATAGTGCCTGATACATAACAGAAGCTCCAGATATATTGTTGAATTAATAGCTTGAGGGTGATTCCTAGGATTTTTGCTGTCACTATTGGAAAAGATCCCATACGGTTTCCAAGGCTGTAATCTTTATGGAACCATCTCTCCAAAGAACACTGGTTCCTTTTATTGGGGAATGGTATTTAGAAACCAAGATTTGGGTTCTAAGTGTGCGTAATTCCACAGGTGTTTCTAGGTCCTCTCAGTAGACAGAGCTTGGATATATAGGTCCCTAGGTGGTGCAAACAATTTGCACTTGACTGTTAACCTAAGGTTTGGCGGTTCAAACTCACCATAGAAGAAAAGGCCTGGCAATCTGCTTCTGTTAAGATTATAGCCAAGAAAACCCTATAGAGTAGTTCTACTCTGTAACACATGGGATTGCCATGAGTTGAAGCTGACTCAATGGCATTTAACAACATACTAAACCATACCTACATAATGTTATAGATTAAATTGTGTCCCTTCAAAATACGTGTTGAATCCTGACCCCTATATTTGTAGATGTAATTCCACTTGGAAATATGGGTTTGTTATGTTAATGAGTCTATATCAATGTAGGGTGTATCCTAAACCTAATCATGTCTGAATTATAAAAAGAGCATGATAGACACAGGAGCAAGCATCTTCCCCCAGAACCCACGGAGAGGGAGGCTTCCCCTTTAGCGGTACTGTGAAGTCAGACTTCTAGCCTCCTAAACTGTGAGAAAATAAATTTCTGTTCTTTGAAGCGACCCACTTGAGTATTTCTGTTACTGCAGCAGTAGATAACTAAGAACATACAGATCAATTTTTATTTCTGTATCTATTTGTGCGTATATGTATAGATATAAAACCCATTGCTGTGGAGTTGATTCCGACTCATAGCAACCCTATAGGACAGAGTAGAACTGCTCCATAGGGTTTCCACAGAATGCTTAACCACTGTCCCACCAGGGCTCCATAAGTGTGTGTGTGTGTGTGTATATACACAAAGCCATGATTCACATTGACACCTCCAATTCCAATCAAACATTATAGCATTCATTTTAGCTTTCCACCTTCTCTTACTTGTAACTTCTTTCTGTGACATGGAGACATCTGAACATTATTATCTATTATACGTTTAGTTATTTGTTTAATCTTAGTATTGATAAAATGTAGTAAGAACTGCTAATCCATACACTGGTGAGAAACAAATGTCCTGAGTACAGTGTTTGCATATAACCACTTTTGTCTTTACCTTTGCAGTAGATAGTCAAAACACTGTTGCCCAAAGTTACTTTGGTTAGTTCTTTTTTCCTCCACTCCCTTCAAAGTCATCATGTTTTTCATTTGTAATATCATTAGGTTAATTTGTTTCTATCTGTATTCCACTTTGGGTCCTGGTTTATTTTAATTAACTGTTTATTGCTTGGGGTATGTCATTACCATGGTTCCCGGAGTCAGAACTATGCAAAAATGCACACTCTGAAGTGTCAACCCCCTTCGTTTCTACTGTCTAGTTTCTGTTTCTCATTCTTTTCACCAGGTTCTCACCCACCTTCAACAGATAACCACCATTCCCAGATTTCTTCCTGGTTCTTGCTGGAGGAGTAGGGGGCGTGACTGTGTACTTCATTGTGATATGAAAGACTAGGGAAGCAGCAGATTAGTGATGGTGGAAGGGAACTACGAATTACTTTTAGCCGAGTGGAATGAGATGCTTATTAGACATCTTTATGGAACCATCAATAGGCAATGTCATATACAAGTCTAGAATTCTAGGTAGGAGTCAGAGGTCAATATGTAAACTTGGTAGTCATCAGCCCAAAGATGGTGTTTAGAGCCATGCAAATGAGTTAGGTCACCCAGGAAGATTAGAGAGAGAGAAGAAAAAGAGGTGCTAAACAGTGCCCTGAGTACTCCAATATTTAGAGGGCAAGCAAAATAAATAGGTGGAAAATATACCAGGCAATTAGAAATGTACACTGGCATCATTCAGGCTAGAGATTTCATTTGTGTAGAATAAAGATAGTAACGAAAAAGCGAGGCACCAATGAAATTTCCCAGTTAACGTATATATGCAGAGAAAAAAAAAAAAATAGAACACTACACAGCAAGGCCTAGAAGAAGACCAGCATCAAAAGATCGTCAAAGAGGCTGAGGAGGAGTGGAGGGAGGCCAGGGAAACCAGGAAAAAGCGGCACAGTAGAGACCAAGAGAAAACAGAATTTCAGGAAGATAAGCATATGATACACAATACAGGTAGTATAAAACATTTTAAACCACATATCAGGTTCTTTTACAAATGAATACAAAATAGAAAGTAGAAATATTCTTTACCTGACAAAATACAAGAAGGTGAATACGTGTCCTTGTCTCTGTTTTCCTTCAGCCAATCACTTAAATTTATATCCTTCCCTTATGAGCATCTTGAAAGAACTGACTAAACTTGTAGCCTCAACATGTCTTCACACCCATTCCACAACCCACTGAAATCTAGCTTCTGCTGACTTAACTCCTGGTGACACCACTGCCATCAGTAGCAACATCAATGAATTTCTTTTGGTGAAATACAGTTTTTTTTTTTTAAACTGTATTTACCTCCTTGCTATGTTAAGAATTTTGACTGCTCTCTCCTCAGTGAAAATTCCTCTTCCTTTGGCTTCAATGACACCTTCCTCTCCTCTTTTTTGACACTCCTTTGCACACTTCAGTGATACACCTCATGTGTTTTCTCTTTCTTCTTTCAGGACACTCGTTGGCAGGCAGTTTTCTCTCTGCTTCTCAGCCCTCTGCTCCTCACACGTGGCCAGTACATCCTTTCACATGGCATCAGTTACCTTCTGTGGTTGTATCTATCAGTATAGACTACACTATGCTGCAGCAACACAACTCCCCAAATCCAAAAATTAATAAAAAGTCCACTGCTGTCAAGATGACTCCAACGCATAGCAACCCTACTGGGCAGAATAGAACTGCCCCACAGGACTTCCAAGGCTGCAGTCTTTACAGAAGCATATCGCCACATCTTCTTCCTCCACCCAAAATAGAGACTCCAAATTCAAAACGTTTATTTTCATTCGTGCTACATGTCCACTGTAAACCATCTGGGGACTCTGGTTTGTTTTGCCCTCATTTTTGAACTGAGGCTAATGGAACTGCCACTACCAGAAATTACCGGTCACCATAACAGAGGAGGAGAGCTCTGCAGGGTCTCAGCCCAGAAATTACTGTATACATCACTCCCACTCAAAACTCGTTGGCCATAACTAAAGCACACGGCCCCACTTAACCACACAGTGGTCAGAAAGTGTAAGCCCTCACAGGCCCAGAAGGCAGAGGACGGTGCAGGCTCAGTGAGTAGTACCAGATGTGGAAAATCTCGATCACATGAGAGGCCTAGACTTACTGCACTGTTGTAGCTGTCTTACCCAATCATCAGACTTGTAGAAGCCATCCCTCTCCACCATTGAAAACTCAGTATGTCCAAAGCTGAACTCAGCGTATTTTCCCTGTGTCTGCTCTTCTGTATTTCTTGTCTCATTGAATGGTGCCAACAGTCTTACACAAGTCAGGATCTTGGGTGTCATCCTGTACCTGGTCCGTTTGGACACCTCTCACATTCACTTACTCTCTCGTTCAACTCTATCCCTTTAACATCTCTAGCATTTGACCCATATTCTCCGTTCCCACTGCCACTGCCAATCCAGTCTTTTATATCTCACCCAGATTGCTCTATAGACACTTAATTGTGTCCACCTAGCCTTGTCTCATCCATTCTATCATCTAAAATACAGCCAAATTGATCTTTCTAAAATAGAAATCTGCTACTCTGCTCGTAATTCCTTGGTGTCTCTATATGACCTTCAGGAATTTTTTTTTTTTTTTTTAAATTACCAGCCTAACAAACAAGATTACTGGAACATGAAGTAAAAGTAAAAATAGAACTTTAACAAAGGCTTCCTAGTGCTGCCAGTAGTAATCCCATATAATTGCCCCTAATTAAAACTGCCTCAAATTTTTTTTTTTTCATATGAAGTTCAGTCCATCAAATTATTTGTAAACACCTACTCTGTGCCAGGATAGCTAAGACATGTTCTCTGCTCTCAGGGAATTTATAGTGAAGTCTTTTGGGTAAGAAAGACGTAAACACAGATAAGTTTAATAGAACACGGTATGTACTAGGGAAAGCAGACCCGATGGCGTAGATGTTAAGTACTTGGGCTTAGTTGCTAACTGACAGGTTGGCAGTTCGAAACTACCCAGTGGCTCTGTGGGAGAAAGACCTGGAGATTTGCTCCCATAGAGATTAAACCTGTTACCAAACCCACGGTCATCGAGTTGATTCCAACTAATAGCGACCCTATAAAGGACAGAGTAGAACTGCCCCACAGGGTTTACAAGGAGCAGCTGGTAGATTCAAAATGCCAACCTTTTGGCTATCAGCTTGAGCTCTTATCCACTGTGCCACCAGGACTCTGTCTGTAAAGATTACAGCCTAAAAAACCCTTAGGGGCAGTTCTACTCTTTCACACGGGATCACCATAAGTAAGAAATCAGCTCGACAGCACCTAATAACAACACAAGATGTACTAAGAAAGAGGCACGTGGTGGTGAATACATTTTATTCCATCGTATAATAGCTACCTTTGCTACAGCTATGTTCTCAGTTGGCATTTGAAATTAAATATCACTGAGGCAGTTAAATATGCTTTCATCTTTTTCACAGCACTCATATTCGTGACTATTGATTTTGTAGATTAAATATTTGATTACCTACCACTCCATAGGGTTGCTATGAGTCGGAATCGACTTGATGACAACGGGTTTGGTTTTGGTTTGGTTTCTATAAGAGGCACATAATACTTAATAAAAAAGAAAGAATAATTTATTATTTCAATATTTAATAATAAATGCTGAATTTAATAAATAATTTGAGTACTTCATGACATAAACATATGAATCAACAGATAATAAAATCAATCATCCTATTGTTATTGTAGGTAATTAAAAAAAAAACAAGCCCGTTGCCACTGAGTCAATTCCAACTCATAGTGACCATATAGGACAGAGTAGGACTGCCCCATAGGGTTTCCAAGGAGTGGCTGGTGGATTTGAACTGCCGACTTTTTGGTTAACAGCCAAGCTCTTAACCACTGCACCACCAGGGCTCCAGATACCAGGGCTCCGGATAATTAGACTGTTCACTAAATGTTCACCCATTTGAAGTTAAAGTAATAGCGTAACTGTCAGAAAAACCAACCAAACCTGTTGCTGTCAAGTCAATTCTGACTCATAGTGACCCTGCAGGACAGAGTAGAACTTCCCAATAGGATTAGCAAGGCTGTAAATCTTTACGGAAGCCAACTGCCACATCTTTCTCCTGAAGAGTGGCTGGTGGGTTTGAACCAAACTCTTGGTTAGCAGCCAAGTGATTAACCGTTGCACTACCAGGGCTCCTTAGTGTAACTGCACCATGTAGAAAATCATAAATGGCAGCCTAGTCAGTTAGCAATGTTTACTGAACAGTAACATTTCTGTGACATTGTGTGAACAGTGACAATTTCTGTGGGTTAATAAAAAGAGATGAATGCATATTGTCCTACCATTTAAGGAGGCCATAATTTAATCAGGAACTAGAAAAAAAAAAAAAAAACATAGAAGATAAAAAATAAGAACACTAAATGTGCAAGAAAATGACAAACAGAAAGTTCTCACAGTGAAAACTTCCAAGAGTTAGAAATAATGAAATATTTACATTTTTGTAAATATTTCTATTCCTTATAATGGCAACGAAATCTTAGAATTGAAAAGCCCTTCACTGGCTGGACTAGAACCATGTTGAAGGTTCCTTTGAACTCAAATCCTGATGGGACCTTGAGGCTACTGTACAGACCTTCGTGAAATGAAAGTACAATGTAATCACATTCATGCTTCTTCCTGCATAGAGAAAACAGGAGTGAAATCAGAGGAGACACATGATCTCAGACAGGGAAGTGAAGGGTATTTCTCACCAATCTTTGATAAATAAAGATTTGAGAAGGTGGTGAGAAAAATATCGTAATGATTTTCAGAGAGTTTTCATGACTAAAGATTTTTACTGAACGTAGTCAACTTTAAGGCAATAAGAAGATGAGGAGATATTTTGTGGGGAGCCATGAACGTGAATGAGTCTCAACTGACAATCAGGAGCAAGTAGAGAGCTTTGGGAATCCCTGGTCACAACCTTGAAAACGTTGTGGAGCACAGTTCTACTCTGACACACGTGGGGTCGACATGAGCCGGAATCTACTCAAAGGCAACAAACAAGAGCAATTGAGAGTTATGGTGAGCAAACAATTGCTGTTATGTGAAGATGGCTTGGAGTATGGAAGAGGCAAGTAATTAGCTGGGCACAGGCAAGAAGGATGGCTGATCTGAATGAATACAATGGGGTAGACAGTTCTCTGGTTCACAGTGAAATCAGGTTTCCACTGGGGTAAAGCCAGAGGATTATCCCGGGCAGAAAAGTTCTTAGGTTTCCGAGGTCCAGTTTAAATGCCACCTCTTGACTCACCCTTCTTCTTATCCTCTGTCCACCTGATCAGGTGGGAGGAATCTCTGTGGAAGTCTATAGCTCCTTCTCTGGACACTGTTACCTTATATTACAACTTTCTAGTTTGTATTAAAATTATTTATGTAGAGGCACAAGCACGAGCTTCTAATCAACAAAAATATTTGCAATGTGTTTACTCTGTTTTGGTCCTGATCTAGACACAGGGAAAAAGTGACAAAAAGACCAAATTCCTGACTTTATAGAGCTAAGAATTCTTTTGGGTGGAGGGGTTAGAGAGTAGGGTAAAGACGAAGAAATAGAAATAGACAATAAGAAAGTAAACAACTGTATGAACAGGATAGCTTCATGTATCGGTGAACCCATTGCCATTGAGTCGATTCCAACCCACAGCAACCCTATAAGACATTGTAGAACTGCCCCATGGGCTTTCCAAGGCTGTAATCTTTATGGAAGTCGACTGCCACATCTTGCTTCTGCAGAGTGACTGGTGGGTTGGAACTGTAGTCCTTTTGGTTAGCAGCTGAGCACTTAACCACTGTGCAACCAGGGCTCCTTATGTAGTGGTATGGGCTATGAAAAAAATTTTTTTCGAGTGGAACTGGGAAGTGCAGCAGGAAGTGTGGGCTAGTTTTAGTTGAGCAGTGAGAAACGATCTTGCTGAGGGGGTAACACTTGAGCTGAGACCTGAATAGTATGAAGGAGTCAACCACCAGTCAGGAGGCTTTTGGGTGGGCAAAGAAAAGCTTAGCATACTCAAGAAAAAAAAAAAAAGTATAGCATTGTCAGAATGTAGAGATGTGAGGGGTGTGGAAAAAAATTAGGTAGGAGAGGTGGGCAGGCTCTAAACAGACCATGTGAAATTCTAATCCTCTACCCGTGACTCCCACGCACATACTCACTCATGTTTGAAGTAGGCAAGTGATTTAGCCTCTCTCTAGCCTTAATTCTCTCATACAAAATATGGAGATGATATCTATTCTGAAGGACTTTTGTGAGCATTAAACGAGATGATGCACGTAAAGCACTTAGCATAGCCCAGAACATAGTTATATTCAACAGTCAGCATTCATTATGTATGTATTTGTGCCTGTGTGCTTGTATTTGCAGTTGAGACACTGGATGCTGTGTGAATTTCTCCCTGTAGCCCTGGAATGAGAGTCAGGTTTGAAGCTGAAGACACAAGCCTTTAAGAGCACCACATTCTAGGTCAGAGAACTGACAGCTCCTCCAAGGAAAAGCTGTGAAGCATCCCAACAAAAAAAAGCCCTACACTGCTATGGCCATCTCATCCTAAGCTCCACCCTCCAGTCAATATAAAAGGCAGGCAGGAGAGACCAGCAGAGACTGCCTTTTAAGGAAGTGTATTATACCCGAAGAAGATAACCCTCGTATTGGGAAAGGGGAAAGGAATGTTTCCCCTCCAGTGAAGCCACAAAGGAGAAGGCCACAGGATATTATTTCTAAAGACCAGGGATGCCTAAATAAATGGTTTCCCTTCTGTTGGGAACTGGTAAGTATCTCTTGTCCTCATGAGCTAGAATGCTGCTTGGGCATAAAGTAGGGCCAGAGAGAGATAGCTGGCCTGAGAGAAGGGTTATGCATGAGCTAGTTTACACATCTATGTTTGGTACAGCAATCATATCGCTGTTTCCCAAAGGACAAGTTGACACTCAGAACGTGTCTTGGTTTGAATCACATTCCTGTACTGCTCCCGAAAAAGAGCTTCACAATGGGTTACAGGGATCTGAAAAGGAGCTGTGGAAATGAACCACCTGAGGGAGTGTGTCTTAGTTACCTATTGCTGCCATAACACAAATACTAAAAATGGGTGGCTTTAATAAACAGAAATTTATTTTCTCACAGTTCTGGAGGCTAAAAGTCCAAATCAGGGTCTCAGCCGTATCTACTCCCTCCCTGTAGGTAGTCCCAGGCGTTCCTTGGTTCCTTGGCTTGTAGATGATCCTCACATGGCATCTTCTGTCCCCCATTTGTGCATGCCTCTGTGTCTATGCTGTGCTGCCCTTTATATATCTCAGAAGTGATTAGATTGAAGATCCACCCTACAGTGGTATGACCTCAACTGGTTACTGATTACGTTACAGTAGATTGCATTACGGAAGATGATTACATTAGATTAGATCCACAGGTATAAGGTTTAGGATCCCAACACATATTTTGTGGGGACACAATTTAAGCTATAACATGGCGGTAATAATAGAAAGGGTGCTGGGTGGGAAGAGTGAAGGCCATCTCTCCCATGCTAGGGAATGATGGACGGAGAAGACCCACTCAGGATGCTCAAAGAAACTAAAAAATGTACTAGCCAAAGAGCCAGCCATAAAAAAAGTAGTGACAACAAATCAAAAGAGTACTTCATTCTTATTCAGTCAAGTAAGGAGCCTTCTTTCTATTTTCTCTCCTTTCTTTCCACCCCAACACTGGGTAGAGTGCAAGAGGAAGTTATGTGTGAGTAGACCCATGTGATGGTTAAGGTTGAGTCAACTTGGCTGGGCCATGATTCTCAGTGGTCTGGAAGTTATGATGTAGTTTGCTAGCTATGTAATGATGTACTAATCTCCACAATGAGATCAGTTATGAGTAGCCAATCAGTTGAAAAGGAGTTTTCTTGGGGGCATGGCCTACATCCAATACAGGTGGACTTTCTGGCAAAGCTCATAGGCTTTTGTGATTCTGCATTCTGTAGCTGCCTCCTGTTCATCTGACCTCTGGTTATTGGAACCTGAGCTAGCAGCTTACCTGCAGATCTTGGGATTTGTTAGCCTCCCTAGCCTATGAGCCAGAGGCCTGCTGTCTGACTTGCTAATCTTTGGTTCACCAGCCCCTGCAGCTACATGAGTCAGGAGAAGCCTCCAGCCTGATCCACGGACTTGGGATGTTCCAGCCTCTACGACCGCATGAGCTCTTTCTTGATATAAATCTCTCTCTGTATATATTTATATGCCTCCCTACTTTTGCTTTTCTAAAGAACCCAGCCTAACAACCCCCATGCCCTAACATTTCTTTTCCCATAAGCCTCTAGAGCTACATGTTTAGCCTTTATAACCAAAGCCAAACCAAACCTACTGCCGTTGAGTCAATTCTGACTCATAGCGACACTATAGTACAGAGTAGAACTGCCCCATAGAGTTTCCGGGGAGTGCCTGGCAGATTTGAACTGCCAACCTCTTGGTCAGCAACCATAGCACTTAACCACTACGCCACCAGGCTTTCCTTAGCCTTTAAAGGTGGAGGTAAAGAAAAGAGCTTTGACTAGGATAAGAGATTGAAGTTTTAAAAGAAAGCTGTCTGGATAGTGTTAAGCGCCCGTAATGTTATGGAATCAGCCTAAGATACTCTTAGTCACGCACACTACTGCAGCTGTGGCAGTGGGCGTGTTTCCCAAGCACAGCAGGGCAAAACCATGTAACACATTTTCATTTTCCTTAATAATCCTAAGACTAGAAACTTGTATCTTTTGCTTGATCCTTTAATACCATTTAAATGGCTACTGGGTGGTCTACCACCAAGAATGGAGACTCAAGAATGTATGTGGCTATTTGGACTGGAGCAGAAAAAGGAATAGAAGTGGAATGGAGAAGAAGGATTGTCCATCACCAAGACCCAGGAGCAGAAGAGATGGGATATTGATTTTAAGTGAAGATGGTAGAACAAGAGTTTAAGCAACTAAATTTCTTAGAAGAACAATTATAAACTTGGTTAATTTCGAAATTAAAGAATAACTTCAGTGTAGAAGAGAAATTTCTCTTTGTTTTGGAAACCGAAAGTAACCTATTTTCATAATGAATCTCAACCAATAACCTAAATAAGATGATACAAAGACAAATAATTGATGAAGGGAAATTAGATTTCAACTGAGTAATTTATATTTCTCACTAGTTGACAAATAGCAGTTAGAGAAAAATTACTATATGTTTGGCCAAAGATTCCAGCAGAGAAAAAAGCGCCACAGAGCTTGAAATAACTTTCAGAAACGTGATTTAATAATTTTAATGTATATCCGTGCTATTTTATACACACTTCATTATCTTGATGAAGTGATGAATGTCTCTATCTTACAAAATCGAAATAATTATCTTGGAGCTGGAAATGATCTCAGAGAGCTTTGAGTGTAGTACTGCCCACATGCTTATTCCTTACAGTCCACAAAGTAAGCTGGGTTCCCTGGCGATAACAACAAAAACCCAACTACTCCCAAGGATGTGTACCTATTTATAAGCATTCTATTATGGTATGTCTCTTTTAAAATAAGCCTTGGAAGCACAAAATATGGTAATATTTCTTAAGAATAAATTTCACTTCTGTGACTTTAAAGCACACAAAAAATTATAATTCCATTTATAGCTGAAAAGTTCAATAAAGCTGCTGAGCATAAATTTATTACTATGGTAACTTTATAACATAGAGATAATTTGTTTTTAAATGCATTGCTATTACTGGAAAAACAGTACTTATAAGTTACTAGGGGGCTTAGAAGACAATGAAACTGATTTTCAGTATCTTTTTTTTTGTTTTTAACACTATCCCTGCTTTTCATAGAACATTTAGAAAATATTTAAAAGAAAATACAAATCACCCATAAACCCGCCATCCAGAGGTAACCATCGTTATTTTGATGCCTACCTATATCAGATTTTTACTGCTGTATAACACATTACCACAAACTTAGTAGCTTAAAACAACACCCATTTATTAGCTCACAGTTCTATATGTCAGAGTCCAGCATGGTGTAACTGGGGTTTTTCTGCTCATGGGAGCACAAGTGACATCAGCCAAACTCAGTTCTCATCTGGAGACTCTGTGGGAAAATACGGTTCCAACTTCATTTGGGTTGTTGGCAGAACCCATTTCCTGTGGCTGTATGACTCAAGTCCCCATTTTCTTCCTGGCTTTCAAGGTAGAGCTGTTCTTAGCTCCAGAGGCCACTCTCAGGTTCTTTCCACATGGCCCCCTACATCTTCAATTCAGAAAGGGCAAGTCAAATTTTTGTTGTGCTTTAAATCTCAGACTTCCTTTTTTGCCACCAGAGAAAACATTCTTTTTAAAATCATGTCATTAGGTTACACCCATCCAAGATAAAGTCAATTTTGCAACAGATTGTTGTTAGTTGCCATTGAGTCATTTCTGACTTATGGTGACCTTATGTATAACAAAACAAAACACTGTCCTGTCCTGTGCCATATTCATGATGTTTGCAATGTTTGAGTCCATCTTTGCAGCCACTGTGTCAGCTCATCTCACTGAGGACCTCCCTTGCCTTCAATGACCCTCTACGAACCATGACATTCTTCGCCGGTGACTGGTCTTTCCTGATGATGTATCTAAGGTAAGCAAGCCGAAGTCTCACATTCTTGCTTCTAAGCAGTATTCTCTTTAGAAAATAATGCCATGTGTATGTTGCAGTTATAACTATATGTAACAAAGACAAGACCAAAATGGATATCAGAAGAGACTCTGAAACTTGCTTTTCAATGTCGAGCAGCTAAAGCAAAAAGAAGAAAAGATGAAGTAAAAGAACTGAGCAGAAAATCTGTAAGGCCGGCTCGAGAAGATAAAGCAAAGTATTATAAAAACATGTGCAAAGAGCTGGAGATAGAAAACCAAAAGGGAGGAACACACTCTGCATTTCTCAAGCTGAAGAAACTGAAGAAAAATTCCAAGCCTCTAGTTGCAAGAGTGAAGGATTCTATGGGGAAAATATTAAGCGATGCAGGAAGCATCAAAAGAAGACGGAAGGAATACACAGAGTCATTACACCAAAAAGAATTGGTTGATGTTCAACCATTTCAGAAGGTAGCATATGATCATGAACCATGGTACTGGAGGAAGAAGTCTAAGCTGCACTGAAGGCATTGGTAAAAAACGAGGCCCTAGGAATTGACAGAATATCAATTGAGATGTTTCAACAAATGGATGCAGTGCTGGAATTGCTCACTTGTCTATGCCAAGAAAATCGGAAGACCACTATCTGGCCAACCAATGGAAGAGATTCATATTTATGCCTATTTCCAAGAAAGGCAATCCAACCAAATGCGGAAATTATAGAACAGTATCACTAAATCAGACACAAGCAAAATTTTGCTGAAGATCCTTCAAAAGCAGCTGCAGCAGTACATCGACAGGGAACTGCCAGAAATTCAGGCTGGATTCCGAAGAGGACGTAGAGCCAGGGATATCATTTCTGAAGCCAGATAGATCCTGGCTGAAAGCAGAGAACACCAGAAAGATGTTTACCTGTGTTTTATTGACTATGCAAAGGCATTCAACTGTGTGGATCATAACAAATTATGGATAACATTGTGAAGCCTGGGAATTTCAGAACACTTTATTGTGCTCATGAGGCATCTGTACATAGAAAAAGAGGCAGTTGTTTGAACGTAATAAGGGGATATTGTGTGGTTTAAAGTCAGGAAAGGAGTGTGTTAGGGTTGTATCCTTTCACCATACCTATTCAATCTGTATGCTGTGCAAATAATCCAAGAAGCTGGACTCTGTAAAGGAGAATGGGGCATCACGATTGGAGGAAGACTCATTAGCAACCTGCATTAAGCAGATGACACAACCTTGCTTGCTGAGAGTGAAGAGGACTGAAAGCGCTTACTGATGAAGATCAAAACCACAGCCTTCAGTACGGATTACACCTCAGCATAAAGAAAACAAAAATCTTCACAACTGGACCAATAAGCGACATCACGATAAATGGAGAAAAGTTTCAGATTGTCAAGGATTTCATTTTACTTGGATCCACAATCAACACACATGGAAGGAGCAGTCAAGAAATCAAAAGATGCATTGCATTGGGCAAATCAGCTCAAAAGACCTCTTTAAAGTGTTGAAAAGCAAAGGTGTCGCCTTGAAGACGAAGGTGCACCTGACCCAAGCCATGGTGTTTTCAATCACCTTATATGCATGCAAAAGCTGGAGGACGAATAGGGAAGACCAAAGAAGAACTGATGCCTTGAAATTGTGGTGTTGGCTAAGAATATCTCACATACCATGGACTGCAAAAAACGAATAAAATCTTTCTTGGAAGAAGTACAACCAGGATGCTCCTTAGAAGCAAGGATGGCGAGACCACATCTCACATACTTTGGATGTTATCAGGAGGGATCAATCCCTGGAGAAGGACATCATGCTTGGTAAAGTAGAGGGTCAATGAAAAAGAGGAAGAGCCTCAATGAGATGGATTGACACAGTGGCTGCAACAATGGGCTCACACATAATAACAAGTGTGAGGATGGCGCAGGACACGGCAGCGTTTCATTCTGTTGTACAAAGGATAGCTATGAGTTGGAACCGACTTGACGGCACCTACCTAACAACAATGTCACAAAATCATGGGAGTGATATCTGATCACATTCACAGGTTTTACCCAAACTCAAAGGGAAAGAGATTACATAAGGGAGGTGGTCATTTGGGGTCATTTTAGCATTTTCTCAAGTACCTTTCTAGTTTTTTGTTATTGAAATATCATGGTCTATAAACATTATTTTGTAAATGTAAAAAATTTTTTGTTATAAAAATTCTTTGTAAACATATTTGTTGATGATAAATATATGAATATATGAATCCTCATATTAATAGATACTTAATGTTTCTAATTCTTTACTATAGACACTAGTGAAGAATTACAAATTCTTCTAGGACTTAACTATTTTTACTTAAATTTTTTATTGATATCTGACTATTTCCTTAGGCTCCCACAAGTGGAATTAATACGTGTTTCTGATTGTTGTTGTTAGTTGCTATCAAGTCAATTCCAACTCATGGAGACCCATATGTGCAGGGTAGAACTGCTCCATAGGGTTTTCAAGGCTGTGACCTTTTGGAAACAGATTGCCAGGCCTGTCTTCTGAAGTGCCTCTGGGTGAGTTCGAACCGCCAACCTTTCAGCTATTAGTTGAACATTTAACTGTTTGTGCCACTCAAGGTACCTGTGTTTTTGATACATATTGCCAAATCGTTCAATGAAAGAGACTTTGAAAGCATTTTCCTAAAATAAAAAAAGGTTACTTCAAAAACAAATTTGGTAATAAAAATCTTTTTTTTTAAGTGTGAAAATGATTTTAGTAATTTTTATTGAACTGTACTGAGTTTTAGGTGCATAGTCAATGCCCTGACCTTTTGCACATTTATTTATTCATTTATATACATATTATCCTATTTATATATCCAGTCCTTAATACATTCTTATTTATTAGATGAATAAATAAATAAATTCATATATTGGGTATCATACACCAAAGAAGACAACGAATTCAGTGGAATGAATCCCCTTTACTCTTACCGGATTTAGGATAATTACATCTGTGACTGGTACAGTGAAACTCACTGCTGCTTCATGTGTAGGATTAGCTTTAATTTTACTGAATTGTGCCCTCATACATTACATATTTGTCTCTCTTGCTCTATATTTTTTATTCAGTGCATTCTCTGGAAGCTTAAAAAATCGGTACTTTGACAGCCACTTGATTCTGATTCATTAACAGAAACTCACAAATGATTTTTTTTTTAAATAGAAGTGTTTAACAGATATATCTGTGCTGCTGCTGTTGAGAAATTTTGAAGTGTACAGAAGGAATGACTCATGTTAAAAGGATGATTGCTTTCAACACTCCTCACAGTAAAATGTGAAAAAGTCTTTGTTCATTATGATATCAGCACTCTGCCAGAAGTTATGAGATGAACTTATATAAGACCTTAGCTTACTATGCAGAAAAGCATGTACCAGGGCTAGATGAACAATAGCAAAAATGCATAAAAACAGCTCACTGGTAGGCTGAAAAGTTAGCAACTACCTTTTATAGCTGTGCATGTTATCAGGAATGACTTGACATTTTGGAGAATTGAGAAGTCATATAATCTGAAATGGGAAAATTGGAAAAATGAATAATATTTTATCTGTAATGTTAAACCTAGCTTCCTACCAAAAGTAAGAGCTGAAAAGAAGAATTTTATACATCCAAATAATTTACAAAGTGATTACATAGAAGAAAATTAATAGTGGCTATGTTACATCTTGATAACCCTATCTCTCCTTCATTTAATTAATTCAATCCTTGAGTCAAAGTGGAAGTTAAAACCAAATTGCAGAATATCTAGAAAATAGTGATAACAAAAGCATCGCATCTCAATATATATGAGATGTAGCTAAAGATGGAGTGGAGCTAAAGATATACTCTTAGGAAAATTCATAGTCTTAAATACTTTATTACTAAATAAGAATTAAAATGAAGAATAAAAGAGAAACAACAGAAAATTGATGACTAAACCCCAAAGCTGGTTCTGCAGTCTGGTCCTTATCATGCTGGATAGCCGTATCTTAGATCACCATCTCCTTCTCTCACAACAAAAGCATTCCCCTGAAGTTGACAGAATGCTGTGGCCAAAATTATTTATCCTGACAATCAAACCCATAAGAATATCATAATATCTTTATTTCCTGAAATCAAATGATTTATAGAGATGAATGGATTGGCAATAGATTTCTGCAAAGGGACAGAGATTTGGGGTAATGCTATATTGTATAAAATTAGGAGATTTTCTAGATGACCTAAGCCTTAAAGTTTTAACAAGCTATTCTTCAGAATATGATTTTTCTAAGATGGTATCCCATTTAGGGAAATGGAAAGCTAGTCAGCAGAGTACCTGACTCTCTAGGACTATATATAGGTGGAGGGTTAAACCATTCATGGATTAACCCATTTAGGAACCCCAATTTGTAATAACCTCCATTCTAGTCAAATTCTTCTTAGCGTTTGATGAGCATAAAAGATTCTGTGGAGCCATACCCCAAGAAATTTTTCCTATGGGGCTGCCAAGAAGAGAAAAAACACACTGGCAGTAAGTATATTGGTGGTTGCACATTCACAAAGAAATATCTGATTTGCAACACAATTTGCAATAATGAAAAATTAGAGGCAATTCCCCAACAATAAATCAATGGATAAAGAAAACACTATAGCCACACTGAAATACTAGGCAGTCGCTAAAAAGGATGAGATAGGTCTATAGGTACTGTCCTAGAAGGATATACATGATAGATAGTTGTGGTAGGCAGAGTTCTGGTCCACATCATTTTCGTACCTGTGTTACACCTGGGAATATGTTATGTTATGCAGCAAAAGGGAATTAAGGTTACAGATAGAACTAAGGTTGCCAATTGACTGACTTTAAAATAGGAGGCTATCCTGAATTATACAGGTGGAGCCAATGTGATCACACAGGCCCTTGAAGCAGATGAAAAAGGTGCAAGTGTTACTCAGAGATGCAATGACTGAAGATGAGGCAGGGAAGACTTGAAATGTGAGAGGAACTACAAAACACTGTTGCTAGCCTTAAAGATGCAGGAAGGGGGCCAGAGACCAAAGCATGGGAGTGGTTTCCAGAAACTGGGAACTGCCCTTGGCTGACAGCAAGCAAACAGATTCTACTCTAGTGCCCCAGAAGTGAATATAGACCTGCTGACACCTTGATTTTGGCGCAGTGAGACCCAGACTGGACTTCAGACCTACAGAACTGTGAATTAATAAATCTGTCTTGTTTTAAGTCACTGAGTTTGTGGTAATTTGTATGTCAGCAATAGAAAATCAATGAAATAGTTGAGAGGAAAAAGGAAAATCACACAGTAACATACAGTCTTATCCCATTTCCATTTAAAAATTATGTACACATAACACCTTTTCATATGCGTACAAAACGGTGTGGCAGTGAATACTCCTGGGGTATGAGAATGTGGGAAAGGAAGCGATGTTCTATTTTACACAATTACGCATTGTGATAACTTTTTACAATGAGTGTAAGTGATTTTGCTAATCCAAAAATTAATAATCAAGCTACCTATTTAATTACTGGTATGCCAACAACATGGCTACACTATGTCCAATAGCCACATCTCATGGTTGGATTGTGATAGGTTCATGGCCACCAGGTATCCCAACAGGGCCAGGCTAGATATATTACTAGGAGAATTTTTTACTAGGTAGGAACTCGCTAAGCTTCATTACTGATTTGCCTCTGCCATGGCATAATTGATTGAAAAAAGAAAAAAAATGGCTATATGATCTGTGGATTATGCATTTTTAAGTGTGCAGTTCCCGTAAAAGGATTGGCTGGTTAGTGACCCTGCTGCAGCCGAGTGGGCTGATGGCCTTAATGGATATTATTAATTAACAAAGGGCCAGGGTCTTCAGATGCTCCTTTTTAATTAATCTTCATAAGAAACAGTATCAGTGGCAGCTGGCTTAAGGACTAAATAGTAAAGTAGAATTCTAGAAATGTAAAAACAAAGTAGAAAAGAATAAACAAAACGTGAAGTTACAAATGGGAGCTATTGAAACATCAAAACAACAGGAAAAAAAATTGGAAAAAGACTAGAGTTAGCACTCATTTTAAAAAAATAAAGCAAGAACAAAATCAGATAAAACGTTCAGAACCTACTCCCACTGCCTGGGGTCGATTCCAACTCAAAGGGACCCTATAGAACAGAGTAGAACTGCCCCATCGGATTTCCATGGCTGTAAATCTTTACTGGAAGCAGACTGCCATATCTTTCTCCCGTCTGTGGATCCGCTGGTGGATTAAAGCAGCCGAGCGTTCCAGGGCTTCATATGATAGATGTGAGGGTAAGTGTATTGGTTTCCTAGGACCACCACCACAAAATACCATAAACTGGTGGCTTATAAGAACAGAAATTTATTGTCTTACAGATGTGGAGGCTAGAGGTATGAATCAGGGTATTGGCAGTGTTGATTCCTTCTGAGGCCTTTGAGGGTGAAAGTCTTGCGTGCCTCTCTCCTAGCTTTTGGTGGCTTCCGGAAATCCTTGACATTTTTTGACTTCCTCATGCATGCTTGGAAACCCTGGTGGCATAGTGCTTAAATACTACGGCTGCTAAACCAAAAGGTCAGCAGTTCAAATTCACCAGGTGCTCCTTGGAAACTCTATGGGGCAGTTCTACTCTGTCCTCTAGGGCTGCTATGAGTTGGAATCGACTCAATGGCAATGGGTTTGGTTTTTTGGTTTTTAGATGCACGTTCACATGTCTCTTTCTCTTCCATCTCCCAATCTCTGCGTAGCTGCTCTTTTATATAAGGACACCATTAGGAACAAAGCTACTCCATTATGACTTCATGTTAACCTAACTGATAGCATCTTCAAAAACCCTATTTCCAAACAAGGTTATGTTCACAGGTATCGGGGGTGAGGACTTTAACATCTTTTTTGGGGACATAATTCAACCTATAACAATGAGATATTTGAAAAATCCACAAAATAAATAGATTAAAGCAACAAAATTTAAGCAGATCCAACTTCCTTCATTGATTGACTCTTATTAAGTACGCAGAGTTTGCAATGAATTGCTTCCCTAATGGGCAAAGAACTGAGCGGCAGAATGCCAGGTGCCAGTTTTTATCCCCTCGTCTTTTATCTCCCGTTCAGGTGGCTATGACTCTGGGGAGAAGACATTTTCAGCTACCTGGGAATTCAGGAGGTTGGACTCGTTAGAACTGCAAATACACGCTCCTAACACTGGCAATAGCTCCTACATAACTCGGCACAGAAAATATTTCTCCTGGTTTCCTCCAACTAAAATTAAAGGTTTAGAAGCCAACAGCCTGTAGGTGGTAGTTGGAACTGTGAAAGTGGAAACCTTCTCCATGGGAGCATATGGTTTCCTATTAATTGAAGAACTGCACATTCAAGGTGTGTGATAGTTTCAAGGAGGCTAGCATCTGGTCCTGTTTTGACTAATATAAAAGAGTTTAAGAGATTAGGTGAATGACAATGAGCTTTACACATATCTTTTACATCGATTTTTATTTTTAGTCTTTAAACATTATTATTATTTTCCTGATGTCTTCAATAGCAGTTCATTTATTAAACTGGTTAGCAATGATCCCTGACAACTGATTTACAAGAAGTTAAGTTTTATTCGTTCAGTGAATGTGTATGGAGCACATACGATATGCTATGCAGTGAAGATACAATGACAGTAATAAGCAAGACATCTCTTGCCTTCAAAGAGTATATAGACTTTTGGGGAAAGCAGACAAGCACAGAGAAAATGACAAATAATTGTGATACTTGCTATGGTGGAGGTAAGCACAGTGTGCTAAGAAAATATGTTGTACAGGTACCTAACTCAAGGGAGACTTCCAGGTGGAGATGACCCTGAGCTGGGTATAGAAGGATGAGCAAGGGCACAGACATGTTAGAGAATACGGTGCATTTAGGAAAATGAAAGTAGTTCAGTAGGACTGTAACATAAATTTCAGGTTGGCAGAATAATGAAAAATAATGCTTGACAGGTTGTCAGATATCAGACCATGAAGCATGTGCCATGGGACTTAGTTATGTTTAACAGGGAGTATGGATGGTCAGAAGTTGAGACTGTGAAGGGAGGTTAGCCTATGTTATAATAAGCAGGGTGTCAGTACCTCACATGGTATCTGTGAGATGCTAGATGCTAAGTGGTCTGAAGGTGTTGATAGTCCAAATTCAACACTGAGTCCCAACATTAGGGAACACCACAAAGTTCAATATTGATGGAGCTAGAAGTATGAAAAGTGGCTTTGAGGTTATCTCCCACTAACCTTTTTAGATGGGTTTTGAATAACTGGACCCTGGAGGCATAGTGGTTTAGTGCTACGGCTGCTAACCAAAGGGTCGGCAGTTCGAATCCGCCAGGGGCTCCTTGGAAACTCTCTGGGGCAGTTCTATTCTGTCCTGTAGGGTCGCTATGAGTTGGAATTGACTCAATGGCACTGGGTTTTGGGTGACTCTTTAAAAGGCTTCTTACACAGATGCCAGGTTAACTCTGCAATGTCTGAAGACTAACCCTGACTCCTGCCTGACGGTAGCGTAACTGTCTGCCATAGACGGGTGAATCCCAGGAGCTCTTGCAGACAATTATCCAGGTTATCAAAATGATTGTTATTCTGTGTTTTATGAAAAGGTAGCTCACTTTTCCTAGGACAGGTAGATGGGCCAGAAGGCATACCTGAGCCCATTTTCTGGAGCTGTTCTCATAACTGTCTACTGATAGCCAGCATTCTCTTTTGTTACTCCTTAGATAACCTCACAGAACCAATGCCAGAGGGCAGGGGGTGAAAGTAGATGAAGCCATGTCACGTCCTACATTACCTAGAACTGAATATATAAAACAAGGGGAGTATCAGGAGGCTGAGGTACGTTCCTCCTATTCCTGTGCCAGGATACAGTTTATTTATCCCCACTGAAGAACCGCTCGTACATGATTCTATTTGTCCTCATCTATCCTTTGGTTCGACAGGTTCTGCCAGTTCTGGTTCACTTGCTGTATCTGTCAGTGTCTCTTACTTCTGTACGGCTGTGTGAATTCTGACAATGCATACAGCCACGGAGCCACTGCCAGAATCAACATACAGAACATTTCTTTCACTCCGGAGTCAGTCCCTCGTGTCTCCACCTCCACCCCTAGCCCCTGGTAACCGTCTGTCCATTTCTAAGTTCTTTATATGTTCTGCATTTTTCAGATTTGTGTTTTTCCAATGTTTTCTCCCAGTCTGTGGCTTGCATTCCCATTGTTTGTAATGATATCTTTTGAAGAGGTGACATTTTAAATTTTTATGACATTGAACTTATCAAAATTTTCTTTCATGACTCATGCTTTCTGTGTTCTGTTTAAAAAACAAAAACAAAAAACTGTGTCTAAATTGAGTATACAGATTTTCTACAACGTTATTTGTCTAGAACTTTTAAAATCTAAGTGTTACACTTAGGTATATTATCCATTTCCAGTTAATTCTTGTTTAATGTGTGTGGAATGAGTCCAGGTTAACTGTTTTGGCTACGTATACCTACATGTCTACCCCTTTGCCATTGTCACACTGTCTTCATTACGTTTGCTTTTGAGTAAGTCTTGAACACAGGTGGTGTGAGTCTTCCAACTTTATTCTTTTTTTTCCAAAATTGTTTTGAATATTTTAGATTCTTTAAAATTCTCATATAAATTTTAGAATAAGTTTGTTGATTTCTATAGAAATGCCTTCTGGAATTTTGAATGGACTTGGGCAAAATCTATAAATCAAGCTTCAGAAATTGTCACCTTACCAGTATGGAATCTTCCAACCCATGAGCATCTTTTTCATTTTATTTAATTTCTCTCAGCAAAGCTTTGTAGTTTTCAGCACGAAATCTTCCCCATATTTTGCTGGATTTATACTTAAGTATTTCATGTGTGTAGTGTTCCTATATTTTAATTATTCAAGTGTTCATTGTGAATATTAGAAATACAATTGATTTAGGTATGACCTTGTATCCTGTGAACTTTCTAAACTTATTTATGAGTACTATTACCTTTTTGTAGATAATTTGAATTTTCTGCATAGATAATCATAGATAATCTCTGCTGTCCTGGAATAGCCAGAACCTTCAGCAGGCCCTGTGTACTTAACCTTAGGGAGGAGAAGCTTTGTCAGCATCTCTGCCTCTTCTCCTCATGCTGGTCAGATTCTGCCTTGTATTCATGCCAGATCCTGTGTGGGAGACTTGCCCTGCCCTTTTCTTGCTTGAAAGAAAACTGTATTGGTATTAGGTTAAGATCCTGGGTGCAGGACCAGGGTTAGAAGGTTTTCATTTTTCTTCTCTTCTTCTCTCAGCAGTAACAGGTCTTTACCTGTTTTTTCTCCCCAGCAGCTTGAGGCTTTTGAGCCATTAGAAAAAAAAAAAAAGGTCCAGGCAGGTGGCATGTGGTTTTATGCCTTTCCAAGTGGTGGCTATTCCCCTCCTACAAACCTATTCCACCAAGGGCGGCCCTCTCCAGTCTCTAGCCTTGGCCTCAGTCTTTCTTGTGAGCACACAGCAGAAGTCCATGGCAGAGAGACTGTGCGCGCACTAAGGATTCCAAATACTTGATCTTTAGCATTTTTAACAATTTTAGCTGATTTCTTCGTATCTACTTATATGGCAGCTGGTACCTCTTCTGTGCTCTGATTTAGGAAAGGCAGTCCTTTCACCCCATTTATCCTTGAAGGCGTCTGTCCTTCCTTGGCATTCAGGCTCCCTCTCTGATGACTTTATAAGGCAGTTGGGATTTTGCAGTTTGTCTAGCTTTTTCTCATTGTTTGGGTGGGAACAATGGTCCTTTCAGCTTTCTACCTCCTAAGTGGAAGTGGAATTCCATTTACCTACTATTTTTAAACTGCTTTTTTTAAATTTAAAAATTTAGTGGACGTTGTTCTATGTCAATTTGTTAAGACACTTTATCATATTTAACAGCTATCTCATATTCTACCATTCAGATGAATCATAACTTATTTAACACATTTTCTATTTTTTATCTAAATTTATTTCATTATGTTTTCTTTTGTATAGATGATACATTTGCAAAGCTGGAAGGTACCAAACCTATACTGAGATGTTTGCTCTGGTCTCCATTATCATCAGCCTCCTCCTGCTCACCCCTTGGAGGTAAACATTTTTTTTATTAGTTTTTTCTATTGTTTCTTTTTGGTCTACCTTTCAAAACAGTTTATATTTAATGTAATTTAATAATATCTCAAATACTAATAATATACCAGCTAATTGAAAAATCCAGAATATTTAATTCAGTAGTCACTTGAAATTTACATTTCAATTAATTTATAATAATTCTAAATGGCACTCTGCATGTGGGCAGCATCTCTCTGCCTTCCTAATCTACAGAGTCCTACACCTGAGTTGACACCAGAGTTTTAAAGCCTAAGGAGCTAACTTCCCTGATCAGTCAACACACCTCTTTATAACTTTGTGCATTATGGCACTAAGACAACGTGGGGCCAGGTTTCCGTTTGCTTGTCTTTGCTTTATTTTTCTTTTGAGAATGAAAGACTATCTACTACCTTGCACTATTCCAGAGAACGCTGCAAGGTGAGAGTGAAAGTCCTTATAAGTATAATTAGGGTACATATTACATTATTAATGAGAGGACTGACTTTATTTTCCTCAGTTTAACAGCAGGAAGACAAGACTGTTTTCAACAAACTCATACTAGCATTCTTCCAAGAGGTCAAGCTTTTTGAAGTAGAATATCTTCAGCCTTCACAGAAGGCTTTTCTATTATATGGCTTCAAAAGAAAGGACTGATAACAGCCAATTAAAGATCCAATCTTCTTCCAGTTCAAAAGAACTGCAGATACAGTCCATTTTGTATTAGTATATAGCAAACTGGAAAGTGTATAAAAACTCCCAAAGGTTTAGTGTGCCGGTATGAAAATGCAATGATAAGAACATAAATCCATACCTATCAAATTAAAAGTAAAGTGTAATTACTAGATTCACCTTGCCATTTTATTTGCATTCTTAAATACTGTGAATGTAATTAGAAGTTGTTTGTGCATACCAAAAGGGGAATAAAAACCTTGAGGGGATTAACCAACATTAATTCTTATTTTTGTCATTTGAATCACTCTGCAACTTAAAAAATTTTGTAAATCAGCTCCTGCTGGTGAAGTTCTGTGGTGCAATGGGGAGAGAAATATTCAGTGCACTGTTAAATTGGATTATTTTCAATTATATTTTAAATACACTTCAGAACTATCAATTTTCTTTAAAGCAGTGTTTGGGTACAAAATAAACCCTAAAACTCTAAATGAAGATGGCCTATTTACTTAATTTACTGGCAAATTATCAGATTAAGTTAATTTGAATCATTTCCACACCTTCTTGCCCCGCAGCAGCTGTGTAAACTCCCATTGGTGCTAATGGCAGCTCCTGAGAGGAAATGTGTGCAGTAATCTATGGGAACCAATAGGGACGCCTTGGAAGTTGACTAAGAAGGTTAATTTTGATTGCATCAATTACTTGCCTGTTCTCCAAGGCATGTGTATGCTAATCTAAAAATCCCCAGATAGCCTCCTTCTTTGGTCCTGAGGAACTCCTATTATTTCCATTACCTCACCCTACTGTTGGCCCCTTGCGCCCTCTGGCTGCAGTAACGTAACCAAAAAAAAAAAAAAAAAAACCCCGTGCCCTCCAGTCGATTCCGACTCATAGTGACCCTATAGGACAGAGTAGAACTGCACCATAGAGTTTCCAAGCAGCACCTGGCAGATTTGAACTGCCGACCCTTTGGTTAGCAGCCGTAGCACTTAACCACTACACTACCAGGGTTTCCTGCAGTAACATATGCTCCTAGTTATCCTTTACAGAAAACCAAAAAACAAAAAACTCAAACTCTATGCCTTCAGGTGGATTCAGACTCAGAGCAACCTATAGGACAGAGCAGAACTGCCCCATCAGGTTTCCAAGCAGTGGCTGGTGGATTCCAAGTGCCGACCTTTTGTTTAGCAGCTGAGCTCTTAACCAGTGCGTCACCAAGGCTCCAGCCTATTCCTTCTAAAAAGAAAAAAACAAACCTTGGACTTAGTTTTTCTCCCTTTCCAACTAAGAAATTGTCTCTACACTCTTCACAACTGACTTTCCAAACTACTTCCCTTATTTTATTTTCTAAAACTCATCTCTGGCTGCCTAACCGACTGATTAGTTCCTTCAAACTCCAAGTTTATTCCTGCCTTTGGGTCACAGCCTCAGGCGTAGCTGTCTTTCCCAATACCTCTAATTTCTAATGACAATCCCTTCATCTGATGTCCCAGAGCACTTATTTTTTATATTGTTTATTAGTCTCTTGTTGTGCTTTTATTACTTAACATTACATCTGGGTGTGTGTGTGTGTGCAGAAGCTACTCAGTAGCAGGAAATAAAACAGTGAATTCTAAATACAATTCTTATACGAATAAGTATCTTCAAAAGAGACTCCTTTAGCTATTTTTTAAATACAAAATCTAATATAAATTGCATATTTATGCCTGGTAAGATCATTCTCACCATTTACACTGGCAACTTTTAGTTTTTGAGCTGGAATTATCAGGCCAAACCATATAAGATTTCTGTTTTTATAGGTTAAAAAATGGTAGAATACTGACACTTTCATGCGGGTTAACCTAGTAGGCCAACTCAGCATGGTAATGTTGGTCAGCTCAAGCCAAATAGAAGCTTTTATTGGCAGTTACATGTGCTTTTGATCATAACAAAATGTAAACGCAAATTAATTGTTGTTTAATAAATACAGTTTATGTGATAGATATAGAGTCACTGCTAAGGAGCCCTGGTGGCACAGTCGTTAAGCACTTGGCTACCAATTGAAGTCGGTGGGTCAAACGCACCAGCCCTTCCACAGGCGAAAGATGTGGCAGTTTGCTTCTGTAAAACATTACAGCCTTGGAGACCCTATGGGGGACCTCTACTCTGTTCTCTGCAGTCACTATGAGTTGGAATCGATTCGATGGCAACAGGTTTGTTTGTTTTTTTTTTTGGTTAGAGTTATTGAAGAAAGAGGTTGCAGATCGTGAAAAAATCTGGAGGGAGTTGCAGAGGAAAGTCAGTATGTGGTGATGGGGCCAAGTCCATCTCTATTTTGGTTTAAGATTAAGTATGTGATTCCTCACTATTGGAAGACTCTGCCATCTTCAGGGAGGGGCACTGCGGTTTAGTGAAGTAAAATAGATAGACCTGGATTTGACTTCTAGTTGGCTGGTCTTACACATGGCTCTAAGACTTGCTGAGATCGTTTCTTCATCTTTCAAACCCAGGTGATAGTATCTACCTGTAGGGCTGTTATGCTGATGATTATGCTTATAAGGAGTCACACAAAGTAGGCAATCAATTAATGACAAGTATGATCACTGTTGTTAAAATCTTCATAATTTTTATTGCTACTATGACTAGCTTATTAGCCAATCTCATTGCAACTCACAGCGACCCTACAGGACAGAGTAGAACAGCCCCATAGAGTTTCCAAGGAGTGCCTGGTGGATTCAAACTGCTGCCCTTTTGGTTAGGAGCCATAGCTCTTAACTACTACACCACCAGGGTTTCCAGGAGTGACCTCATTACTGAGTTAAAAGGGTGTATGTGGGCCATACTCTTGGGGTTTCTCCAGGCTCTGTAAGGCCAGCAAGTCTGGTCTTTTTTTTTTTTTCTGTGAGTTTGAATTTTGTTCTACATCCTCCCCCGGCTACTCTGTCCCTGACCCTCTATTGTGATCCTTGTCAGAGCAGTCGGCAGTGGCAGCCAGGCATCATCTAGGTGTTCTGGGCATAGTCTGGTGGAGGCTGTGGTTTATGTGGTCAATTAGTCCTTTGGACAAATCTTTCCTTTGTATCTTTGGTTTTCTTCATTCTCCTTTGCTCCAGCCAGGATGGGACTGTGGATGTATCTTAGATGGCTGCTTGCAGGCTTTCAAGACCACAGACACTACTCACCACAGTTGGATGCAAAACATTTTCTTTATAAACTACATTACGCCGATTGAGCTAGGTGTACCCTGAGACCATGGTCCCCCGCTCTCAGCCCAGTAACTCGGTCCCTTAGAGAGACTAAATGTATCTGAGAAGCTTCTATGACTTTGTATCGGACAAGTCGTGTTGACTTTCCCAGAATTGCATACTGACTTACCCTTCACCAGAGTTACAACTTACCTATGTCTATTTAGTGTCTTTCCTTCTCCACCCCTCCCAACCTTCGTAACCATCAAAGATTGTTTCTTTCTGTGTGTAAACATTTTTATCAGTTTCTATAATAGTGGTCTTTTTATAGTACTTGTCCTTTTGTGATTAACTTATTTCGCTCAACATAATGCCTTCCAGATTCATCCATGTTGTAAGATGTTTCGAAGATTCATCATTGTTCTTTATCATTGCGTAGTCATTGTGTGTATCTACCATAGTTTATCCGTTCACTCGTTGAGGGGCACTTACGTTGTTTCCGGTTTTTTGCTATTGTGGATAATATTGCAATGAACATGGATGTGTGTGACTCAGGTTTCTGCTCCATAAAATGGGCACGATTATAACTTCCCAGGGTAAATTACTGAGCTTGGGAAATACCATTTAAGATGAAAATATACGTAATTATACAGATATTTATAAAGTGCTAAATAAATATAAGATATACTAAGATAGTAATAGGCAATGACAATAACTTAATTGATATCTTAACATGATACCTGTAACATAATTTAATTTTTTATCAAAAATTTTTTATGGGAAAGGCAGGGCCAAGATGGCAGAGTAGTCAGATGCTCCCGGTGAACCCTCTTACAACAAAGAAAGACCCACCAAAACAAATGAAATGATTATATTTATGACAAGCTAGGAGCCCTGAACATCAAAGGCAAAATTAGAAAACAGACTGAGTGGCAGGGGAAGGGACAGACAGCTCAGAAGTGGAGAGGAGTTGCTAGGCCTGAATCACCGGGAACCCTCAGGCACCATTCCTGGGAGTGAATGCAGCAGGCTGGTAGTAGTGTTCGGCTGCAGTTTGCTCAGGGAGAAACAGCCAGCCAACAGGCTACTCACACCTCTGAAACCAGAGAAGAACAGTGCTTTTGGCAAAAGCTAAGTACTTGAGTATATTTTCCCACACCTGTAGCCTCCTAGCTGGCTTTAGTGGCTGTCGATTTCCCTGGGCCTGAGACAGGTCCTGCAGCACACCCAGAGCCATTCTCCTGGCCTTGGAAAAGGAATAAATTCACAACCGGGAAAAAGATAATCTGCCACCTCCACCAGCCTGGGGAGCTCAGGACAGAAGTTTCTCCTGTCCAGGCATAAATAGTCCGTGGACTTTGAATACCTTCTCCCCCCTCCCCCCCCCCGCATGGACCTGTGTGGGCCTATTTCAGAAGAATAGGCCCTCGTTGCAGACTACAACTGTTTCAGCTGTGTGATGGAGAGATGGGTGTTTGACGTTTGACACTGCTTTGCCTATTAAAAAGGGTCCTCACCTACACACATCAAGGGCCTAAGGACTGGTGGCTCCACTCAGGTCACCCAGCCACCCGCGAAGGGGTCCAAGGATAATGTGTACCTCCCAGTCCTTGCAAGTAAAAGCACTGGGTGCCCATGGTCCATATGTAGAACCTGCCCACCTGGGCACTCTAGGGAACAGGGATGTGCTTTCCTCACAGACACTTGGGGGACAGTTGTCAGTCCCCTGCCTTGTTGAGAGCGTGACCCCCTGCTGCAAGCAGATACCGGTACCTACACCAATCACCTCTGCCCCTCTAAGTCTGTAGGACAGGGCCTGTACCACACACTTGATGACCAACTACCTGGATACCTGAACTGAATCCATACAAGAAAAGTGAATGGACTCCTAGGCTCATATACCTAGATAACAGCTCCAGCCATCTGGTGACAGGATGTTAGAGCTTCAAAGGCAAAAATAATTAAGCTAGCTCACTCAAGCAACCTATTTGGACATATCAAAACAAAACAAAACGGAAGCTAGGATACCGTAAGCAAACATAAAATAAACTAATACAATAACTTATAGATGGCTCAGAGACAACAGTCAGTATCAAATCACATAAAGAAGCAGACCATGATCACTTCAACAAGCTCTCAAAACAAAGAATCAAGGGATCTTCTGGATGAAGGTGCCTTCCTGGAATTACCAGATGTGGAATACAAAAGATTAATATACAGAACCCATCAAGACATCAGGAAGGAGATCAGGAAGGAGAGCAGGCAATATGCAGAACAAGCCAAGGAACACACAGATAAAGCAGTTGAAATAAAAAGGTTATTCAAGAAAATAATGAAAAATTTAAAAAGCTACAAGAATCCATAGAGAAACAGGAATCAGTAATTCAGAAGATTAACAATAAAATTACAGAATTAGACAACAGAAGGTCAGAGGAGCAGAATTGAGCAAGTGGAAGGCAGAATTGGTGAGACTGAAGATAAAGCACTTGGCACCAATATAGTTGAAGAAAAAACAGATAAAAGAATTAAAAAAAAATAAAGAAACCCTAAGAATCACTTCAGACTCTATCAAGAGAAACAACCTACGAGTGATTGAAGTACCAGAACAAAGAGGGATAACCGAAAATACAGAGAGAATCGTTAAAGATTTGTTAGCAGAAAACTTCCCTGATATCCTGAAAGATGAGAAGATATCTATCCAAGATGCTCATCAAACTCCACATAAGGTAGATCTTAAAAGAAATTCATGAAGACATACTATAATCAAATGTGCCAAAACCAAAGATAAAGAGAGAATTTTAAGAGCAGCTAGGGATAAACGAAAAGTCACCTACAAAGGAGAGTCAATAAGAATAAGCTCGGACTACTCAGCAGAAACCATGCAGGCAAGAAGGCAATGGGATGACATACATAAAGCATTGAAGGAAAAAATTGCCAGCCAAGAATCATATATCCAGCAAAACTCTCTCTCAAATATGAAGGTGAAATTAGGACATTTCCGGACAAAGTTTAGGGAATTCGTAAAAACCAAACCAAAACTACAAGAAATACTAAACGGAGTTCTCTGGTTAGAAAATCAATAATATCAGGTTTCAACTCAAGACTAGAACACTGGACAGAACAATCAGATGTCAACCCAGATAGGGAAATCACAAAAATAAATCGAGATAAAAAAACAGGAAAACAGCGATGTCATTATGTAAAAGAAGACAACATTAAATAAATAAAGAGGGACTAAGAAATGCAGTCATAGATCTTTCATATGAAGAGGAAGACAAGGCGATATAAAGAAATAAAAGTCAGGTTTAAACATAGAAAAATAGGGGTAGATATTAAGGTAAGCACAAAGGAGGCTAACTCTCTTGCTCATCAAAATAATACAAGAAAAAAATAGAGACTCAACGGAAACAAAATCAACAACAACAAATAAGAGGAAAACACAACAACAAATAAACTACTCAACCAAAAAAAATTAAGTGTGAAAAAGAAACTGTCAACAACACACACAAAAAAGACATCAAAATGACAGCACTAAGCTCATACCTGTCTATAATTACGCTGAAGGTAAATTCACTAAACGCACCAATAAAGAGACACAGAGTGGCAGAATGGATTAAAACAACACGATCCGTCTACATGCTGCCTACGAGAGACACACCTTAGACTTAGAGACACAAACAAACTAAAACCCAAAGGATGGAAAAAAATATATGAAGCAAACAACACAACAATCAAAAAATAGCAGGAGTGGCAATATTAATTTCTGACAAAACAGACTTTCAAGTTAAATCCACCACAAAGGATAAGGAAGGACACTATATAATGATTAAAGGGACAATACACCAGGAGGATATGACCACATTAAATATTCATGCACCCAATGACAGGGCTGCAAGATACATAAAACAAACTCTAACAGCATTGAAAAGTGAGATAGTGCCACAATTACAGTTGGGGACTTCAGTATACCACTTTCAGTGAAGGACAGGACATCCAGAAAGAAGCTCAATAAAGACACAGAAGATCTAAATAACACAATCAACCAAGTTGACTTTATAGACATATACAGAACACTCCAACCAACAGAAGCCAAGTATACTTTCTTTTCTAGTGCACATGGGACATTCTCTAGAAGAGACCACACATTAGGTCATAAAGCAAGCCTTTGCAGAATCCAAAACATTGAAATATTACAAAGCATCTTCTCTGACCATAAGGCCATAAAAGTAGAAATCAATAACAGAAAAAGCAGGGAAAGAAATCAAACACTTGGAAACTGAACAATACTCTGCTCAAAAATGACTGGATTATAGAAGACATTAAGGATGGAATAAAGAAATTCATAGAATCCAATGAGAATGAAAACACTTCCTATCAGAACCTCTGGGACATGACGAAAGCAGTGCTCAGAGGTCAATTTACATCAATAAATGTATGCATACAAAAAGAAGAAAAGGTCAAAATCAAAGAATTATCCCTACAGCTTGAACAAATAGAAAGAGAGCAACAAAAGAAACCCTCAGATGCCAGAAGAAAGCAAATAATAAAAATTAGAGCAGAATTAAATGAAATAGAAAATTGTTAACAATTGAAAGAGTTAACAAGACCAAAAGCTGGTTATTTGAAAAAATTAATAAAATTGATAAACCATTGGCCAAACAAACAAAAAAACAGGAGAGGAAGCAAATAACCTGAATAAGAAATGAGATGGGTGATATTACAACAGAGCCAAGTGAAATTAAAAGAATCATATCAGATTACTACAAAAAACTATACTCTAACAAATTTGAAAACCTAGCAGAAATGGATGAATTCCTAGAAACACACTATCTACCTAAACTAACACAAACAGAGGTAGGACAACTAAATAAACTCATAACAAAAGAAGAGATTGAAAAGGTAATCAAAAAATTCCCAATAAAAAAAAGCCCTGGCCCGGACAGCTTCACTGCAGAGTTGTACCAAACTTTCAGAGAAGAGTTAATACCACTACTACCAAAGGTATTTCAGAGCATAGAAAAGGACAGAATACTAATTCTACAAAGCCAGCATATCACTGATACCAAAACCAGGTAAAGACACCACAAAAAAAGAAAATTACAGACCTATATCCCTCCTGAACTTAGATACAAAAATCCTCAACAAAATTCTAGCCAGTAGAATTCAACAACATATCAAAAAAATAATTCACCATGACCAAGTGGGATTCATACCAGGTATGCAGGGATGGTTCGACATTAGAAAAACAATCAATGTAATCCATCATGTAAATAAAACAAAAGACAAGAACCACATGATCTTATACATTGATAAAGAAAAGGCATTTGACAAAGTTCAACACTCAATCATGAAAAACACTCTCAGCAAAATAGGAATAGAAGGAAAATTCCTCAACACGATAAAGGCCATTTATACAAAGCCAACAGCCAACATCATCCTAAATGGAGAGAGTCTGAAAACATTCCCCTTGAGATCAGGAACCAGACAAGGATGCCCTTTATCACTACTGTTACTCTACATTGTGCTAGAGATCTCAGCCAGAGCAATTAGGCTAGATAAAGAAATAAAGTGCGTCAAGATCAGTAAGGAAGAAGTAAAAGTATCTCTATTTGTAGATGACATGATCTTATACAAAGAAAACCCCAAAGAATCCTCAAGAAAACTACTGAAACTAATAGAAGAGTTCAGCAGAGTATTAGGATACAAGATAACATACAAAAATCAGTTGGATTCCTCTACACCAACAAAAAGAACACTGAAGAGGAAATCACTAAATCAGCACCATTTACAGTAGCCCCTAGAAGATAAAATACTCAGCAACAAACCTCACCAGAGACGTAACAGACCTATGGAAAGAAAACTACAAGACATTACTGCAAGGGACCTGCCTAAGTGGAAAGACATACCTTGCTCATGGATATGAAGACTTAACATTGTAAAAATGTCTATTCTACCAAAGGTCATCTGTAGATAAAATGCAATTCCGATCCAAATTCCAACGACATCTTTTAATGAGATGGAGGGGGAAATCACCAGCTTCCTATGGAAGGGAAAGAGGCCCTGGATAAGTAAAGCATTACTGAAAAAGAACAAAGTGGGAGGCCTCACTCTACCTCATTTTAGAACCTTTTATACTGCCCCAGTAGTCAAAACAGCCTGGTACTGATACAACAACAGATACATAGGCCAATGGAACAGAATTGAGAATCCAGACATAAATCCATCCACATATGAGCAGTTGGTATTTGACAAAGGCCCAAAACAGATAAATGGGGAAAAGACAGTCTCTTTAACAAATGGTGCTGGCATAACTGGATATCCGTTTGCAAAAAAAATGAAACAAGACCCATACCTTACACCATGCACAAAAACTAACTCAAAATGGATCAAAGACCGAAGCATAAAATCTAAAACGATAAAGATCACCAAAGAAAAAATAGAGACAACGTTAGAAGCCCTAAAGATGGCATAAACAGTATACAAAACATTACTAACAATGCAGAAGAGAAACTAGGTAGCTGGGAGCTCCTAAAAATAAAACACCTATGCTCATCCAAAGACTTCACCGAAAGTAAAAAGATTACCTACAGACTGGGAAGAAGTTTGTAACTATGACATTTCTGATCAGCATCTGATCTCTAAAATCTAAATGATGCTGCAAAAACTGAACTACAAAAAGACAAATAACCCAATTTAAAAAATGGGCAAAGGATATGAACATGCACTTCACTAAAGAAGACATTCAGGTAGCTAACAGATACATGGGGAAATGCTCACGATCATTAGCCATTAAAAAAAAAAAAAGAGAGAAATGCAAATCAAAAGTACAACGAGATTCCAATCTCACTCCAACAAGGTTGGCATTAATCCAAAGAACACAAAATAATAAATGTTGAAGAGGTTGTGGAGAGGCTGGAACACTTATACACTGCTGGTGGGAATGTAAAATGGTATAACCACTTTGGAAATTGAATTGGTGCTTCCTTAAAAAGCCAGAAATAGAACTGCCATACGATCTAGCAATCCCGCTCCTTGGAATATATCCTAGAGAAATAACAGCCTTCACACAAACAGATATATGCACACCCATGTTCATTGCAGCATTGTTTACAATAGCAAAAAGATGGAAGCAACCAAGGTGCCCATCAACAGAAATATGGATAAATAAATTATGGTATATTCACACAGTGGAATACTCCCACCCATCGATAAAGAACGATGGATGATGAATCTGTGAAACATTTCATAAGATGGAGGAATCTGGAAGGCATTATGCTGAGTGAAATTAGTCAATTGCAAAAGGAAGAATATTGTATAAGACCACTGTTATATGAACTTGAAAAATAGTTTAAACAGAGGAGAAAATATTCTTTGATGGTTACAAGAGTAGGGAGGGAGCAGGGGAGAGGGGTTTTCACTAATTAGATAGTAGATAAGAACTATTTTAGGTGAAGGGAAAGACAACACACAATACAGGAGAGGTCAGCACAACTAGACTAAACCAAAAGCAAAGAAGTTTCCTACATAAACTGAATGCTTCGAAGGCCAGCGTAGCAGGGGCTGGGGTTTGGAGACCATGGTTTTAGGAGACATCTAAATTAATTGGCATAATAAAATCTATTAAGAAAACATTCTGCATCCCACTTTGGAGAGTGGTGTCTGGGATCTTAAACGCTAGCAAGCGGCCATCTAAGATACATCAATTGGTCTCAACCCACCTGGCGCAAAGGAGAATGAAGAACACCAAAGACACAAGGTAATTTTAAGCCCAAGAGACAGAAAGGGCCACATAAACCAGAGACTACATGAGCCTGAGACCAGAAAAATATATGGTACCTGGCTACAACTGATGACTGCCCTGACAGGGAACACAAAGAAGAACCCCTGAGGGAGGAGGAGAGCAGTGGAATGCAGACCCCAAATTCTCATAAAAAGACCAGACTTAATGGTCTGACTGAGACTGGAAGGACCCCAGAGGCCATGGTCCCCAGACCTTCTGTTAGCCCAGGACAGGAACCATTCCCAAAGCACAGGGATTGGACTGGACTATGGAACAGAAAATGATACTGGTGAAGAGTAAGCTTCTTCGATCAAGTAGACACATGAGACTATGTGGGCAGTTCCTGTCTGGAGAGGAGATGAGAGGGCAGAGGGTGTCAGAAGCTGGCCAAATGAACATGAAAAGAGAGAGCAGAGGGAAGGAGTGTGCTGTCTCATTAGAGGGAGAGCAACTAGGAGTATTTAGCAAGGTGTATGTAAATTTTTGATGAGAGACTGACTTGGTTTGTAAACTTTCACTTAAAGCACAAAAAAAAAAAAATTAAAAAAAATATGGAAGTTTCATGGACTTTGCAAATTAATAGAGAATTATTGTTAGGTATAGTGCTGTCCTGACGCTCTATAGGGAGTTGTCTTTTCCATTTCATTCTACGTATATTGCAGTGTCAGAGTTAAGAGAAAAGAATAACGAGCGCTTACAAATAAAATCTAGCATAAGGCCTAAATATTTGTTGGATGAATGAATGGATTGATAAATAACTGAATAAATGGAAGAATGAACCCAACTCCCAGATTTTCTCTGCAGATAGAGTGATCAGTGGTGTGGACAGCCAAAAGCAGGAGTAAGTTTGTATTTATAATATTAGCAACTGTTGGGCAGCATTTTCTCCCCCAAATTTTATCTGGTTTGCAGGGATGAATGTGTTCAGTTCAGGTATTAACCATTTGTAGATGAACTCCCAGACTGATTCTCACACTTGGACAGTGAAGAGTTTTATCAATAATTAGAGTATACCATCAAATGGCCTTGGCCACTTCATTACTGTGTTGGCTTTTTGAAGTAATTTTAACTCTGTTGGGTAATGATTGAGTTTTATAAATGTAAAATACTTAATTTTTTCCCAAACACTGTTAATACTGGTACCTAGTCCCTAAGATGGAGCCCTGAAAGCACAGTGGTTAAAAGCTACGGCTGCTAATCAAAACGGTTGGCAGTTCAAATCCACCAGCTGCTCCTTGGAAACTCTGTGGGCAGTTCTACTCTCTCCTGTAGGATCACTATGAGTGAGAATCGACTTGAGGGCAACAAGCTTGTTTTTTTTGGTTACTCCCTAAGATAAAAACCTTTAAGTGGTTGACCTGACACGGGACACTGACACATAAAAAGAAATTATAATACAATGAGGAACATTCAAATGTAAAGACAAAGCAAGGTACCACAAGAGAATAAAACCACTAGAGGACTAGTTGGGGAAGAAGGGGCAGACCTTGTTGACATGAAAATAATGCTAATAGCTCTTAAAATTACCTGAAACCTGCTCACTGTTAAAGCATGGTTGGCTCTCCCTCTTTGTATAGTTTGCTTTTTAACGTACATATATACAAAGTGAATCAAAGATTTAAAATGAAAAGTTATACCAGTGGTCATCTCTCTAGTAGTTCAGATCCGGAGACCACGTGTGAGTATCAGGGGGCTTCTGAGCTCCTAGACCTACTAAGCAACCTTGTTGCATGTATGCATTGTTTTTCCTGCATGGAGGTTGGCCATAATTTGTAACTCCCAAGTGTGTCTTTGTCATTGTTGTTAGCCAGCATGTTTGAGTCCATCATTGCAGCTACTGTGCCAATCCATCTCACTGAGGGTCTCCCATGCCCTCATTGGCCCCCTACTTCACCAAACCTGATGTCCTCCTCTAGACATTCATTCCTCCTGATGACATGTCTAAAGCAAGCAAGTTGGACAATGTTCTCTTCTGGGCTATCATATTTTCATTGCCTAATTTTTGGAAGTAGATTTCCAGCACAAAAAAAAAAAAAATTTTTTTTTTTTTTCTTCTTAGTCTGGAAGCTCCACTGAAACCCGTCCATCATTGGTGACCCTGCTGGTGTTTGAAATACCGATGGCACCATCTTCCAGCATCCTAGCAGCATAAAACCCATCGTAGTACAACAAACTGACAGACGGGTGACGGAAATGTGTCCTTCACCATCTTCAAATACAAGGTTGATAAGAACCAATCCATTTACTTCACTTTTGGGAGTAAAGTACTCACACCTTTGTGCTTACATAGTGCTTCTCACAGTTCTCCAATAAAACTTTGCAATAAAAATTGTTTCCTCATTGTTTTTTTGCTTACATACACCTTCCTTTCCTACCTCCCCTCTGCTGTAAGTTTCTTCAGAGCAAGGCTTTTGTTCCCAGTTATTCTTTCAACAAACTTTCCCTGACCATGTAGTGGACAGCGGCACTGAATGAGACAGACCATGGTCCCTGGTCTCATGATGTTTTCTGTCTGATATTCCCAATACAACAGCTGTTGAATTTAACGGAATTAGATAATAAAGATATGGTTCAAATTTGTTAAACAGAACATTCTGTTGCAATTCAAATTTTAATTGTTCAAGCTAATGATAATGAATTATTTGATTTATTGGGAGGAATTACGGAGTCATTTTGCTTAAAACTGTGTGCACCACACACGAGGAAAGAATGATACAAAGACAACATATTGGCCTGGAGCGTCACTGTTTGACTTTATGCATTACAATGAATAACTCTTCAAGCAACACTGGCAAAGTATTAAGAAGCTATTTCACCCTTTTGTTTTCCATTCACCTGGGACAACTGACAACAGAAAGCAGTGGCAACATACAAGGCCATTCTTACCTTTTACATCCCAATTTAGCTTGTAGGATCTGACACGCACAACAATATGCCCACCGAAAGTAACAGCCATGCTTTCCTAGTTCCTTTTAGTAGCCTGTTTCTCAAACAGTTTTATCTGTTTATATTTTGGCAAATAGTTAAATTTATCAATGTTTTCAGACAAATAAATATATAAAGCATATATTACATGTTTAAGCTAACCCATATCCTGCCTCCTACACACATAGACACATGCACACACACAACTATTGCCTAGAAAAATGCATTCATAAAGTCATTGTCAACAAAAAACTCCCTATTACAATTTTTAACCTCCTACAAACAAATTCACACAAATAGAATTACATCCTCTAGAGAAAATAATTTGATAGGTAACACTAGCTAATGGTTGCTAATATGCCTAAGCATATTTTCTTAATTACTATGTAATAAAGAAATAACCAAAGGTCAGTTTTTTTTTTTTTTTTTTAAAGGATTTTAAAATTGATGGCCACTGGGTCTAATGTTTCAAACTCAGGAATTTTCTTTTTAAGTTGATGACATGTAGCCTGCAGATAACTAGTTATGATGACAGAAGAGTTCTGAAACAAGCTGTGTCCTAGAGGAGGGAAGACAAGTCAGCAGTTCTTACGTTTGGTGATCTCCAAGTGGTCTCTGTCCAATGGACTTTAACAAGGGCTCTGGTCGGATGGCTACCTTGGGTGACGTTTTGGGGCTAGAGTCTGATTCTCCACTCTCCTCATCTCCCATGGCTTTAATGTAACTCCCACTTCTCATTCTCCTGCAGGGTATTTCCTCATCTTTACCACCAGTGGGGTACCCTCCCCATTCATCTTGAGGCACCTAGGATAGAACAGATACACAATATGCGTCAATCTTGTCATTTAGAATCTTGTAAGTAGCTCTTTTGGGAGAACAAATTGTCTACAATTTCTTGAAGTCGCAGCTCTTTAAGGTCAATTATCACTGAAAGTTAGATGCACAAAGATACTTCCTAGCATTCTGTCATTCAAATCCTAAAAGGGCATTAAAATAAAATTATTGCTTTTTCTCATTATAAAAGTAATCAACATTATGGAAAATGTTAGGAAAGGAGAAGCAGAACAAATATTCACAAACTCAACAGGGAGAAAACACCATCACAACATTTATAACATTTAGATTTATTTCCATTTAGTACAAAAGCAAACTGAAACTTGAGAAAACTGAAAACAGAGTCATCCGGTGTGGACAATAATGAAATAAAAGAAACAGAAGAGAACATGAGAACAAGAGGAAAAGGAAAAGAACAAAGAAGGAAAAAGAGAAGAAGAAAATACCCACATTACTGGAAATTCACCCCTTAATTTCAAGTTGAAAAAGGAGTAGAGGTTTAACTCTAGAAGTTGAACTCGATCATACACGCAAAATGCCTACACCCGTAGGAGAAAAAGGATATGGTAACTAGTCGCATCCTATGTAAAAAAAGTAGCTTGGTTAAAAAAAACCAAAATCAAACCCACTGCCATTGAGTCAATTCTGACTCATAGCGATCCTACAGGACAGAGTAGAACTGCCCCACAGGGTTTCCAAGGAGCGCCTGGTGGATTCGAACTGTTGACCTTCTGGTTAGCAGCTGTAGCACTTAACCACTATGCTACCAGGCTTGGTACAGAACTATAAATGCTTGTTATATATTGCCAGCAAAGGCTCCACACAGAACGCCTACTCAATAATTTTAAGTGCAGGCTAACCCATAAAGATGATAAAGCAGGTAAATATTTTTGTATTTATCAACCATACATAAACTTGAGATCCCTGCTTTACAACAAACAAAAAATCATGGAAACATATTTAACAAGATGTTTGCAACTTTTCTATTCAGGTCAGGATATAGCTTTCCTTTCACAGGTTCTCATTAGCCTGACCAGCCACATGGAGGCTCTGGATAAAGTTGACCCCATAGGTCAAATTCACACTTACAAAAGCAAAACAAAACAAAACAAACACCACCATGCGACAGCTAAGGGTAGAGAACTCCAGAACTTTATGTAGCATACCTCTCCAATCAATTCTGGAGGAAAAGGACCTAACGCGCTGTGTTCTGATTATTGGAAAAGAGAAATCCCTCAAAATCACTTCACTTAACTGGCCATTTATGTAGAAAGAAAATGACAGAATTTGTTATTTAAGAAACCTTCAGAATAGGTGTTTTGCCTGTTGTAAAATACTTAGATACATTTATGTATACTCTTTATGTGATCCTAACATGAATTCAACCATCTTTCCAGTGTTGATACTGCTAGTGAGCCAGTTATCAAGCACTTCCAAAAGAGAGCCAAGCACCTTGCTTGCAAAGGCAGGGCTTTCAGTTGACAGCACCTTTTATTCATTCCCTTCAACATTTGACTGTAACACTGCTTTGGGATATCAGAAACCTTTCATGCTACAGCTGAGGGGAGAACACCAAGTGAGAAAGATTCAACTACTGCTTATTTGTGTTACTTAAACATTTTTGCACTTCCAGCCTAGTCCAGGAGGAATTCTACCAACAACTTACCCAGTGTGGCAAAATGGAAGCATCTAGACAAAATAAAACCTCCCCAGAACCCTATGAATAATAACTTAGATGGATTATAGCTGTAGATTTTATTTATACACAGCACTCCCTCGGGTCCGCCTATGTGCCCTAGAATCACAACGCAGCACCTCAGCAACATGCAGCGCTGATCCAGGCGCTGCTCTGAGGAGAAGGCGTAAGGCAAGGGGAAATTTCCAGTTCTAATCCCAGCTTTGAATCCAAGAGGCTATGTGACTTCAGAGGAGTCACAAAGCCCAATCTCCTTAACTATAAAATAGCAAGATTGGAATAGGTGGTACCTATGATCCTTTTCAGGGAGCCCCGGTGGCACAGTGGTTAAGAGCTTGGCTGCTAACGAAAAGGTCAGCAGTTTGAATCTACCACCCGCTCCTTGGAAACCCTATGAGGCAGTTCTACTCTGTCCTATAGTGTCACTATGAGCTGGAGTCGACTCGATGGAGATGGGTTATGATCCTTTTCAGCTGATATTTCTAACATCTTTATGATCTGTGCTGCTGTCCACATTTAAAGAAGAATGTGAACCACGTTGAAAGGGCACTGTGAAATATTAAAGACCTGGAAAAGGCAAAAGTCATAAAGATTACATTGCAGAGCTGTTGAAGTTGCAGGTATAAAAAAATAAATGCCTAGTAACACAGAGAGAGCTCCTTCAGCAAGAAATCAGCAATTGAGAAAACAGGCACAGATTCACCCAGGTGCCATTTCAGCTGCACAGAAGACGTTATTCCTGATGGTGAGGGTTTCGGAGAACTCAAAAGAGTGATTAACGAAGAATGAACTTCTCTGGTCATTTAACAATTCTTATCTATGTGTCTTTTTTTTTTTTTTTACCAGAAGTCAGTTTTCAACAATTAAAAAAAGAAAAGGACAATTATGAAGATGGGGAAAGATGTAGTAAAACAGACTTTTTTTGTACAGTGCTGGTGGGATTTAAATCTAGTATAATCTTTATGGCAATATTATCAAAAAAGACTTACAAATGTTTATTTATTGAGATACAGTGGCATTTCAGCATTGCTCTTCTGTTCTTTTGATAGTCTTGAAACATATGCTTTGAAAATTGGTATATAGTACTTGAATTCATAGTCTGAGATTGACTCTGGTTTACACTTTCTTTACTGAAATTTCTTCTGTCACAGGCTGGGTGATTGACCCAGCAACTTAACTTCTACAGATGGGTTCCTAGTAAATAAGATTCAGTGCCAGGGACTGGTGAATTATTCATTAAAGTAAAAGGAGGAAACAATGTTACTATCTTATTTTACGGGATTGCTCCAACTATTTATTATAATCACACAGTGGGTACTAATCAGCCATCAAAAATAATACTTCAGAAGAATATGTATTTTGCCATAGAAAGATGTTCAAGAAGGGGGAAAAGTAATTTTTAATGTACAGCATACACCCCATTAAAAAAAAAAATTAAAGTATATAGGCCCGCATTATACGTAGCTAAATATCTGGACTGATGTGTAAAAGGAATTATCACTGGGAAGTGGGGATTAGGAGTTTTTTGAATATTTTTTCTTGTATTTTCTACTTAAGCCATATATTGCTTTTTGTAATAAAAAATACCCTTATTCTTAATTTAATAAAAGCCATAGTCCTCAAGGACATTGCATTTCAGTAGAGGAGCTGGACATAAAATGGAATGAATTATAGTATAAAAAGGGCAAAAGAAGCCAGTAGAGAAGTAAAATAGAGAAAGAATCAATGGAAGCTATCTGCAGAGGGGGAGATGAATGACCTGGGAAGGCTTCATGGAGGTGAGGCTTACTGTTTTAAAGGATAATTGGTCCAGCAGAAAGGTAAGAGAAGGTGGCATGGTGAGCACTACAGGTAGAAGAAACAGGACAAGGACATAACCTCACAACTCCCTGTATTTAGGAAAGGATGCAGAGTTCAGCTTTGTCTTGCTGAGCACTTGAAGAAGAAGTCACAGGAAAGGCGGCTGTGAGATTAGCTGGCGATAGACCAAGAAGGGGCCCGCCCATATGCCATGTAAAAGATAGATTCATGTTGGCAGGTTTATGAAACTTTTGTGGGTTAAAACATGTTTTCATAAGAAAAAAGTAAAGATTCTCTCAGCAGTCTGTGAATTAATTAACAAATGAAACCAGCTTGTATTTTTCTTAGTTTCTTATTTAAGAAGCCAATTACCCAGTCTTTGACAGAAGAAGTTTCAATAAAGGAAGAATGTAAACCAGAGTCGATCTCAGACTATGAATTCAAGTACTATATACCAATTTCCAAGGCATATGTTTCAAGACTATCAAAAGAACAGAAGGGCAATGCTAAAACGTCACTATATCTCAGTAAATAACCCTTTGTCTAGTATTTTACAGTCTTAAAAATTGGCAGACCAACGCATAAGCATGACCAAGTACACATTCCAAAACATTAAGTAGCTTTATAGCCCCCAGTGAGTGAATGAATGAAAGAAGGAATAAATTTCTCTTCATAAGAGCTACCAGCTACTGCATATGCAATTTGCAGTCTTTGCTGCATTTAATTGTAATTAATTACCCTAATTATCTAGTTGTATACAGTGAAGAGTGACATTTATAATTTATAAAAAGGCATTTTCCTAAATTGACATAACTGTGCACTTTGATATTCTTGTTGCTTGCTTTAAGGATAGTTTAATATTGCATATTAAAATATTATTCCTTTCTTTTAAGCACAAGGGACAGGTGAAAGGACCAGGGTTTTATACTAATACTCTTTCATGTGTTGAAACCAAGGAAGAAAAATACCATGAAAAGCAGTGTTTCCCCTTAGGGAAATGTCTTCTTTGCTCATTTAATTATTATTATTATTATTTTATACATACAATGCACATTAGCCATTGGGAATATAACTGAGAGCAAGACTCTCATGCTCATCGCATTCCAGGTTTTCACTGTAAATGGCAATGGTTTTAAGTGGGTGCGTCCCCTGGAGGTCATTTTGGAACCAGAGTTTTTTAAAAGTATTTTGTTGTTGTTGAGAATATACAGTCATGCGTTGCTTCATGTCCATGATATGTTCTGTGAAACAGGACACTATGTGATTTGGGCGTCGTGTGAACACCATACAGTTATTTGTGGAGTAACGTCCACTCAGGCAATGTCTGACAGCATATACGCCTAAGGTTCCATAAGGTTACAGGGCGCCAGGAGGAAAAGAAGCCTGTGGCCCCACCTCCTGCAGGGGTGAGGGAAAGAGAAAGGCTCACAGGGGAGGACGGAGGAGGGGAGTATGGAGAGGGGCAGCCTGAGCCGAGGGGGAAGGGGCCCAGAAGGAGGCAAGTGTGTATATAACATGGTGTTCTCACAATGTCCAAATCACATAATGTCCTACTCCTGAGTACGTGTCATGGACATTAGGTGATGCATGACTGCAAGCCTTTCTCCTTCCCCTGTTCTTGCAGGAGGCGGGGCCACAGGCTTCTCCTTTTCCTGGAACCTTATAACCTCATGGGACCACGGACATATACGTGGTCAGACAGTGCCCGAAGGAATGTTACGTGGCTGTACACAGGAAAAACATACACCAATTCAAGTTTCTACATGTACAATTCAGTGACATTGATTACATTCTTTGAGCTGTGCAACCATTCTCACCCTCCTTTTCTGAGTAGTTTCTTCCCCATTAACATAAACTCTCTGCCCCCTAAGGCTCCTATCTAATCTTTGGAGCTGTTGTTATTAATCTGATCTCATATAGACGGTTCTTGAAGAGCGTGACGCAACACACTCTTTACTAGCTAAGCTGAACTACCGTTTGGTTTTAAGAAGACTTCAGGGGATATTTTTGGTTTAAGGTTTAAAGATTATCTTAGAGCAATAATTTCAGGGTTCATTCAGCCTCCATGGCTCCAGAAAGTCTGGATTCCATGAGATATTGAAATTCTATTCTGCCTTCCCTTCCCCCCCCCCTTTTTTTTTAATCAGAACTTTTCTACAGAAACTTTGATCAAAATGTTCATTACTGGTAAATGGGCACTATCCATTTCTTCTGGTCTCATGGCAAAGGAGGCAGTTGTTTTTGGAGGCAATTAGCCACACATTACATATCCTATTCCTGACTCTCCTTCCTCTGTTGCTCCAGGTGAATAGAGATCAATTATTGTGCTTTGGGATGGCCGCTTACAAGCTTTTAAGACTCCAGTTACTATGCAACAAACTAGGAGGTAAACGGGATGACTAAACATATTATTAGGCCAATTAACTGGGATGTCCCATGAAACCACGACCGTAAACCTCTGAACCGAGGAATCAAAGCCCATGAAATGTTTGGCTGCACATAAGTAGCCTCAGCAGCGACTCCCTTTTCGTCATTGTCATAAATATATCTATCACACAACTTTGCCAATTCAGCTTTTTACAGGTATACAACTTACTGACAGCAATTACATTAATTGGCTTTGCAATGCTACCCTTAATCAATACAATTTCTCCATCACTGTAAACTGAAATTCAGTACTCCATAAGCAATAACACCTCCCTCTTTCCTCCTCCCTGCCCCTAGCAACCACTAATAAACTTTGGTCTTTATACATTTGCCAGTTCTTGTCTTTTTTATATACGTGAGGTCATACAATATTTGTCCTTTTGTTCATTGACTTATTTCACTCAGTGTAACACATTCAGGCTCCACCCATATCGTAGCCTGTACTAATACTGAGTTATGTCTTAAATGGTTGCTCTGCTGCTGTGTGAAGAATGGATGCAGGTGAGCATCAGAGGTTTACATCGATTCAGTTTCAGATGCCTGTAAGATATAAGAGGGGACACAATGAAGGCAGGAGCATATACGATCCTGGAACTCAGGAGGAGACATCAAGGTGAGCTACAGATAGTTGGAAGTCATCAGCATATAGGCTGAATTTAAATCCTAATGCAGATGAAATCACACAGAAGCAAAGGATAGACAAAGCCAAGTAGAGGAACCAGGTCTGAGGTCAGTGGAGGAAGAGTCAGGAAGGAGCAACCAACAAGGTGGGGAGATCACAGGAGAGAGAATGTTTTGAATGGAATGCAGTGGTCAAATAACATGAAAACAATGACTCTGAAATCTTGAATGTTGATAGAAAGTGAGTGATAAAAAATTTCAATGGAATCATCAGGGGTTGGGGAAGGTGTGTGAGCAATTAGGGATGAACGTTTCATTTTCAAAAATACCACAATATCCATATTTCACACAGCTTCACAGATTACTCACGCCCCTCAACTCTTACTTAGTTAAAATTTATATTTCACTTTTGAATTCTGTGGAAATAAATGACCAGCGCTATGTATTTCTTAAAAGCACTTTTAAATGCTTGCTGTAGAAACAACAGCAGAGACTGGCTCCCTTTGGTAAAAGATGGATGAGTTTTCTAAACTATCTAAACTATTGGAATCGACTTGACGGCACCGGGTTTGGTTTGGTTTTTTTTTTAGACTAACATGACCTGTTGAGGAAATATAATCGGGAAACATGATGTAATCTTTAGGATTTATTTTTGTTCGCACCCCAGAAACTTCATTAAATTCCTAATTAAACGTTCACTCTGGCACCTTGAAGACAGAAACCTTCACAGTTTACACAATAGAGAGTTGAAAATTCTTTCCAATGAGTGGCTGCAAGGATTGGGTTATTGATCAGCACACAGGGCAGCTTTTAAGCCTCTGCAGGAAAGAGAAAGTGAAGGAAGGGGAGTAGAAATATTTTTTAAAATCTTGGAAACATTTTTAATGCTCAAAACTGTTTATTCCATTCCCCCCTCCTCTGTTCCTTTCCTTCCCAGCACATCAAAACGGAAGGGCATCACATGTTAAAAGCAAAGCAAAATACTGTCCTAGAACCAAAAACCAAAAAACCAAACCCGGTGCTGTTGAGTCGAATTCTGACTCAGAGCGACTCTATAGGACAGAGAATTGCTCCACAAAGTTTCCAGGGAATGCCTGGTAGATCCGGACTGCCGACCTTTTGGTTAGCAGACATAGCTTAACTACTACACCACCAGGATCTCCTGTCCTTGAACATGTGCTGTAGTTGTTAGGTGCCATGGAGTGAGTTCCGACTCATAGGGACCCTGCACACAACAGAACGAAACACTGCCCAGTTCTGTGCCATCCTCACAATTGTTGCTATGCTTGAGCTCATTGTTGCAGCCACTGTGTCAATCCATTTTGTTGAGGGTCTTCTTTCTCACTGGCTGTCTATTTTACCAAGGATAATGTTCTCCAGGGAATGATCCCTCCTAACATGTCCAAAGCATGTGAGACATAGTCTTGCCATCCTTGCTTCTAAGGAGCATTCTGATTGTACATATAAGAACATGGAAAAGAGAGGGATAAAAAAAAGAATTAAGTTTCTCAAGTCGCCACTCAGCCTCAAATCAGTCACCTGTTCACCAGGAGAGGTCCCACTGGGACTAAGGAACAGCTAGGACCACTCCCAAGTGGAAATCAAGGCCAGGTTACTGACAAAGTAAGAGAGGATCAGACTAAGAGAATATGAAGGGGAACAGAAGAAGAGAAAGGCAAAAAGGAATAGGCAGAGTGAAGAGAGAAAGAAGTGGAAAGAAAAGTAAGGGAAAAGAAGAAAGATAAAGGAGCGAGTGGTGGAGCACGATGGTTCAAACGCCATTTGCAGTAGAGGGCTGCTTCCGTGTGGCGGGGATGATCCCTCTGCTGGGCTCCCTACAAATCCCACAGTCTGTCTCACATGGCGCAGGCTGCTACTGTCTGCTCTCTGAATGGACCAGGGGCAAACATCTTTGTTGATCTTTGTACTCCCAGCACTTAGCATAGAACATGACACGGTGTGCCTCTTGTTCCCTGAGGTGAATCACTTAGCCAAATTAATCTGACATTCATTAAAAGTTTGAATTTAAATGCTTTGTCTTGGTGATGTAGAAAATACAAAAACAAGAGCTACTTGAAAGAAAAAAATGGTATCGGGATTTTCTTTCAATTCTCTTTGTTGTCTGTTTTGATCTACTTAAAAAACACAATGACATTTTCTTCTAATGTTAACTATACTCTGTAAAAACCAAAGGTGAAAATAAAAAGCAATCTTTTTTTTCAGCTCAAAATCTCCTAGTTTTTAGTGAAGAATGAATAAAGAGCTTATGAACTTTTTTTTTTTTTCTCTCTTTTGGCTTTTAAATTTTATTCTCATAGTAGCCTCTGCAGGTAAATTCCTTTAATCCTTCTAAATTCTGGTTGTGAAATAAAATCTGGGCTTGTGGGGATACAGAAATGTTTATCTTTTCCACCCTCCAGAAAATTTAATCCAATCAAAACCAGGGAACAAATGTGAAAGAACCCCTTTGAAAATGCAGGACATCAATTCCACTGAGTCCTATGACAGAAACGGCCTGAAGAGCTATAATTTGTGATGCTTGTCTTCATAAATCTTATGAGTGGATCCAGCCATGGCTACTAAAGGACAATGAGGAAGAAAAATAAAACAGCACTGAATTGCACCTCACAAAGTGCTGGGTTTCATTTAGAGGTAGAATAGAAGAACAGGAGGAATTTGCTCCTGGACGACAGTGCAGTTTTGAAGGAGCACAGTGCATTGGATGCGGAGCAGGGGTCAAACAAAAGCCACGGCGACTTACTGGGGATCCAGCACTGCTTTGCATGCTGCTAGAAATGTTTTCCTGGCCTTTGGACAGTCATGTTCCAGGCTGAATTTCTGAGGATATGCTATTTACGTGAACACGAAGAAGGCTGGGCTGATGTTCAAGACAGTTGTGATACTTAATGAGAACTCTGAAGCTATAACTTCCCTGAGAAACGTGTGAATCTCTTCATAGGAAATGAGACAACTGGGGGGGGGGGGGTCTTGGAGGAGGGAGGAAACCCTGGTAGCATAGTGGTTAAGAGTTACGGCTGTTAGCCAAAAGGTTGGCAGTTCAGTTCTACCAGGCGCTCCTTGGAAACCCTACGGGGTCAGCTCTACTCTGTCTTACAGGGTCGCTGTGAGTCTGAGCTATGAGTCGGAATCGACTCAACGACCATGGGTTTTGGTTTTAGAGGAGGGAAGGCATACTAATTGTTTTCCTTCCCTCTTTCTCATCTCTGTCTGAAACAGCGTTATTTAATCCCAGGGGGATTTTACTTTCATGTTGTGTTCCACTGAATCACATTTTTTCCACAGGATCAAATCACAATTTGTCATTTTTTGCACATTACTGTTTGATGAAATACTGTTTTAAAGCCTGGAAAATGTATTTTGCTAGGGCAACCGCTCCCACTTGACCCACTCTCACTTCCATCAGTTAGTCACCTGGATGGTTTTACCCAGGCACCTACTTGCTGTACGCGGAACAGTGTGGAGCCTCAGGAAGAAGCAAAAACGGATATCCTGCTTACAGAATAACTGAGAAATACGATTAATGACCTTAAAATGCCCAGTGAACAACACTAGCTTACAGTGAGACATCACAGGACAGATAAGTTCACGAACTGGTAAGCCTAACTACCAACTTACAGGAACATGGGAACCAGAGAAACATTTTAAATGACACAGAAGGAAGGTGACCACAAAATCTAGATTGCGGGAACCCATGAGACCAATGAACTCGTTCCTAAAGCAAACAAACAAAAAATTTCAAGGAGGAAGAAGAAGAGAGAAAAGAGGAGAGGAAAAATCTATAGAGTAAAACATTTACAAGACAAATCAACCAACTGCTCTGTAAGCCCCTTCTTTGGATCCTGAGTCAAAGAAACTGTTTAAAAAAAGGTGTGTGACGTCTAGGAAATTTGAATATTGAGTAGTTCTTTGAAAATGATGCAGAATTATTGTATTTTTTTCAGAATGATATTGTGGGTATGCTTCAAAAGAAAGAGTCCTTGTCTTTCAGTTGGTATCTTTTCGAGATAAATGCAGAAATACTTACAGTTGAAATTATTTGATGCATGTGTCAATATAATCTGGGTGACTAAAAAGAAAATAAACCAAACGCAGTGCCGTCGAGTCGATTCTAACTCATAGCGACCCTATAGGACACAGTACAGCTGCCCCACAGAGTTTCCAAGGAGTGCCTGGTGGATTTGAACTGCCGACCCTTTGGTTAGCAGCCGTAGCTCTTAACCACTACGCCACCAGGGTTTTCCTGTGTGAGTAGGCGGGGTATAAATAAAACAAGATCAGCCATTAATTGAGAGTTTTTAAAGCTGGGCTATGGGTTTATTGAGGTTCACTTTATTACATGTTTACCTCTCCATGTAATTCATATTTTTCATAATAATTTTTTGTTAAAAGAGCTACTAGAAGGCAGAGAAAAGAATGTTCAGTAAAAGGAGAAGTTTCTGAACTAAAAAAAAAATTTTATGAGCAAAAATAGGATCTGAGGGATCTGAGATATTGCAGAGTTGAGGTGTGGGTGGAGGATACGCCAGGATAAAAACCAAACCAAACTCAGTGCCGTTGAGCTGATTCCAACTTATAGTGACCCTTTAGGACAAAGTAGAACTTTTCCAGAGGACTTTCTAGGAGCGGCTGGTGGATTTAGGCTGCCAACCTTTTAGTTAGCAGCCAAATTCTTAACCACTGTGCCACCAGGGCTCCAGGCCAGGATAGGTGTTAAAAAAAAAGAAAAAAAAGAAGTAGCTTTGGAATCAGGATGACCTAGGGGAGAAAACATCACAACTGTAGCCTAATCCTAAACTGTTTAGGAGACTTTGAACTAGAGATTTTCCAGGTACAAACACAGAGAAAAACAAGAGAGTTTTGCTTCTTTAATGATAATATATCAAAGAGTAAAATCTGGCTCTACTTGTCTTGTTCCTTTATATACGTACAGATACATTTTTATATTTTGATATTTATTAGAGTTTGCTAATCGCAAGCAAAATCTAATCCTTTGCCACTGCTATAAAAATACTATTTTGCCTAACTACCAATTTGTGTCTTTGAATAAATTTCTGAAAGTAATTTGGTTAGCATTTCCTTTTAAAACACAACCACTGAGTTTTGGATGGTGTACCAGGATGGCAATAGATGTTGCTGAAATGATTTGGCATTCTCTGACTCATGCAAAGATTCACAGTTGTTTATTCGTTCCATTAATTGACTGCCTGATGACTCAGCTAGCATTTAGCGCTATTAGTCATTATTCTATGAAGATTTCTCTAAATCAATGCACAGCTTATAGCAACTGCTCTCAGGGAAGTAGAAGTGATTTGTGAATTGGAACAACTACAACAAAAAATATATACAGAAGAAAAGATCTCAGACTTTCAAATTTTGTTATTAGCACTGTTTGCTGTTAGCAGTAACTGTAGAGGCATCCCTGAAAGAGGTGGATGGGCCCCAGGGGGTCTGACATTCTCCCCCTCCCCCGGCAATTCAGTGATAGCGTGATTTAGAAGACAGAGATGAGAAGGAAATGATATAAAATAGAGAATTCCACAATATGATGCCTCTAGCAATTCACTGTCTTTGCTACATTATTTATTGGAGCCCTGGTGGTGCAGTGGTTAAGAGATCAGCTGCCTTTGGCACGTTCAGTTAGTCTACATCCCAGAGAATCTGATGCACTCTCCATAGTCAGACTCCCTGGTGCTGTGAAGACTGACACGATGCTATTGTCAGGTGTGGCAAATGAACTCACGGAAGTTGAAGGCCAATTTACATTAGGCCCAATGATCAAATTTCAAATGAAAACACATTAATGTGGGCTAATATATTTTATATGTGCTGCTAAATCCTTCAGCATTTGAAGCTTTAAAGGAATGGGCCCATCGGGTGTAGGGTTATGGTTCAAAAGAAGAATTAAGAATATCTCAAAGGCTCTCCCAGATCAGGCCTGTTAATATCACCTGTGATATTTTCCTATTAACATTGTTATATGAAATTGCAGTTGTAATACTGAGACTCCTTACCTGCAGGTAATGGCATGGCCTCAAGGAAGGCTTGATTTCCTGATGGACCAGAGGCTTATCTAAGTTAAGGGAACTCTTGCGATAAGCTTCTTTTGCCTGGCTTACTGTAAGGGTGGACCAGGAACTCCTTTTCATGTACTTTGTATCGGGGGTCATAGATAAGCCTTCACAGGCAGAACACTTGACGTCATTGTTACTTTTGGAAGTTTTCAGTGAAAGATCCCCAAAGGGGCCCTGGAGCGTTTCCGGGTAGCAGTGGGAGATGTGATCTACATGGTGCCGATTAATCACACTGGGCGTTCGGTAGGTGCTATCACTGTCCAGATTGTCATCAGAGCTCCACCAACTGCTCATGCCAGATTTATGCTTGCTTTCAGGTTTCCGCTCCTTGCTTTTACTCCTTTTACTATGTTTCGAATGGTGGCCGTGGTGGTGATCATCCACTCTACTGTCACCTTTGGTCCCATTCACATTACTTTTGGAAGAGCCTTCTAAAGAATGAGACTTAGTGAAGAGCTTCTGGACAGAATGGACAAGGTGTCGTATTCTCCCTGGACTCTCACTGCGTTGTTCCGCGGCAGTTGAAGTCCTCTGGTATTGTAAAGTATGGAATCCATCTCTATGGAGAGGGAGTTGTTTCTCAAACTGGTCCAAAAGATTGGCTGGAATTCGATTAATTTTAGTACTAGCGTGAGACATGGCACAATCGTCTCTTGTATCGTAATGCGAGCTATAGTGCATTCTGGGAAAAGTGCTACTAGACATATGGTCACCCATCATCACGGGCATCATCATACATTCGGAATGGATGGAACTTCTGGGTGAACAACGATGGTGGTCCATGGGGCAGCTGTCAGTTGGGCTGAGCAAGTAGGATTGCCTCGTTTCCTGCCCATGATGAATGTGATCATGAGTATGCTCACAGTCTTCAGGGGGTGTTAAGCCACAAGTATGACCAGAACATAACTGTGGTTGATTTCGACTCCCGGATAATCCTTTCATATTCCTAGGAGCAGGAGAGTATCTTTCTTCATTGAAGTGCTGAGTTGGCGACCATGAGTACCTCTGGTCTGTGGATAAAACACAGAAATGTCATTTAATACTTTGTAGAAATAGTGATACAAACCCTTCTGTGTTAGAAAAGTAAACTACTTGACACCCAATACATAAACTTTTTGTCCAATAGTCAGTGTTCATTTTTGTCTGGGGCATTCAAATAGACAAATCATTTTTATACCACATTCTTTGATAGCTCTAAAGAATGATAATATTAACAAGGGTAAAGTTTGAAATTTCCAAATGATATTCTCCAACTAATAATATTTAATGTCCAGTAAATTCATCAGGTCTTTTGGCAGCAATTTTGCGATATTAAAAAAAAACAAGCAATTTGATTAAAAAAATACTGGTTTTATTTCAATTAGATTTGAGTACTGTGGTTCAGTTTAGCAAGTCTGAAGAATGACATCTGATATTTAATTAGTAATATTGTCTGGCAAGCTAATACTTTACTCACTAACGTATTAATCACGAGATACCATATTTTATGCAAATAAAACACATGCTATATGCTTTTTGCCAACCACGCAACCCCCTTGTTCAATATTTTCCTCTGCGTGCTCTGTGTGTTACATCATTACATGTGTGTGGGTGTGTTATGTACGCACGCACATTATTTGTAAAAAAAAAAAATACAGTAGTCTGTTTAACTCCACATTCTCAGTGTGCAGGTAAAGGAATTGAAGTGGCTTTCTCAAGGCCATGTTTCTGTGTCAAAATGAGGACTAAACCCAGGTATCCTGACTTTCTATTTCACGTTTTTTTCTCAAGTACACAATTTTATTCAGTAAAAAAAAGAAAAAAGCCTTTGATTATGGTAGCTGCTACATTGTTGTTGTTGTTGGGTGCCATCAAGTCAATTTTGACTCACGGTGACCTCATGTGACAGAGTAGAACTGCCGCTTAGGCTTTTCTAGGTTGTAATCTTTATGGGGAGCAGGTTGCCAGGTCTTTATCCCATGGAGCTGCTGGGTGGGTTCGAACTGCAAACCTTTTGGTTAGCAGCCAAGCACGTAACTGTTGCACCACCAGGGCTCCTTAGATGCTACGCTATATTATACACAGATAATCACATAGTTAAGAATCGACCTTTCAGGAGATGTGGTGCTTGCTGTTTCTGGCTGCTGAATCCCTTCCTGGATTTCTTGTGAGAGAGACAGTTGAGTATAACATTAAAACGGTGGCCTCTGGAAAGAGACTGGCTTGTGTTGGGGTCTCAGCTCTGCCGTGACTAAGCGTGTGAGTCTAGGCAAGTTACTCAGCCCCACTAAGCTTCCATTTCCTCAACCGTGTGACAAGGATACGAGACACCGGGGTAAATCAACAGTTCCAAGTACAAGTAAAACTCTCAATATTCACTAGCTGGGTTATTATAGTTGTTTTAAATTCTCTTGGCTCTGTATTTATAAAGTTTGGGTTTATTAAATTTACGTGATTGGATTCCAGGATTCACTCGAGAAGCCCCTGGCTTCACCTCTGATTCCTGCCGTTCAAGCGTTTCAGTTTCAGTCCCAAGTTAGATCTTGCTTCTGCCTAGTGGCCAAGCAGGTGCAGGAAACATCAACTCGCGAAGCTGATTCCAGTAAGGGAACAGGCGGAAAAGAAACCTGCACAGCAGAATACCAAGGCAATAGCCCATGGGGTTGACACTAGGGAGGGTTCTATGGTCCTCACCCCTTACTTCATTCTCACTCGAGCTTCACGAGGTGTGACATTCTAACCCTGAAAAACACCTCTGCTTGGGGAAAGCAGAGACAAGTTTGGTCCCCTGACCAGGGTCCCCTCTTGGTCTCTTCTGTTCCCTGTATTTCCTCCACTCCTGCCTCTCTCCCTCCCTCCCTCCCTCCCTCATCACCCACTTTCCTTAAGAAGCTCCTGCTGTTAGCTGAATGACCAACTTTCTATGACTTGCAGTGGGAGGCTAAGGCTGTGGTTGTTGACATGCCGAACCAAACCTAACCCACTGCCATCCAATTGCTTCTGACTCATAGCAACCCTACAGGACAGAGTAGAACTGCCCCATAGGGATTCCAAGGCTGTAATCTTTACAGAAGCAGGCTGCCACATCTTTCTCCCTCGGACCAGCTGCTGGGTTTGAACCACCAACCTTTTGGTGGGCGGCTGAGCGCTTTAACCACTGTGCCACCAGGGCTCCTTGTTATTGACATAGTATCCTTTTTTATGACAACTGAAAAATGAAGTGTGTGTCTTTACCTAGGTATAGCACAACCAACCCTGGGGTTGATCACACTTAGAACGCATAGAGCCACCCATGACCCCTCAAAGGCGCATACAAATGAACACCTAGGGCAACCGTGAATGGGAAAGAAAGCTAAGAGGTACTAGGGTTTCCCCCTATTATTTCCAACCCCAACTGTCTAGGTAATTAATGTAAGGAAAACCTCATCACCTGCTAGGAACATTCACCAGATGTCTAGTCCAAGGTACTTGGAGCTTAAAACCAAAAACAAAACCCATGGCCACTGAGTCAATTCCAACTCACAGCGACCCTATAGGATGGAGTAGAACTGCCCCATAGTGTTTCCAAGGAGCGGCTGGTGGATTCGAACTGCTGACCTTTTGCTTAGCAGCCAAGCTCTTAACCACTGCACCACCAAGGAGCTTATGAAGCTTTAAATGCCCTGTTTTTCAGGCTCACTTGTCCAGGTCACATCAGATATCCAAATGCATTATATGGAAAAGGACATAGTTTCACTGATCCCTGAGAAGTTAGAGGCAAGACTTATCACACCTAGGAGTCACTGATATAGAAGAGAATGTAAATATTTTTTGAGGAATTTCAGCAAACTCAGAGAAAGGTTTTGGGTTGTTTCTTGTGCTATGGGCAGCAAGCGCATCTCTCCTGCTTCTTCTCACAATAAACAGTGTCCAGGTCAAGGATAAATAGATCCTTTATTTCCAAAGAGGGCTTTAGTTTATTATATTTTAAGGTGCTTACACTCTCTCATGGGAGTGTCTATACTATAATAGCTACTCAGTGCCCTTCTTTCTCAACAGCCAAATTATACCTAGAGCACTTTATTAGGAGGGAATATTAAGATTCTATTATATTTTAATGTAATTAAAAGCAAGTTTTCAAAGGAAATTCAATATTAGGCTGATAAGTGGCAAAACTATGTTCTGTAATCTAGACTTCACAGCAGCATAAAGTTGTCATCCTATTATCTTTTGCTTTATTTTTCCATTAATATGTAATTTAATACAATTCTAATCTTCCTTAATATTAAAAAGCAAGCCCATTATTGTTCCACTCATGTATTCTATTTCTGTCTAATGTTTAGCCTAGGAGCTACATTATGAATATGGCTGCATAAAAGAACAGTATAAGAGATAAAAATTCAACTGAAATGAATTAAATTTGATTATGCAATATGATAACACATTCTCATTTTCATTATACAGGATTGCATTCCCCGATGTGCTGCGCACTTGAAGCTTATACATCACCTCTTAAAAATAATGTTACAATCACAACAAACAAGGTAACAAGGTAACAACATACTGTAAATAACGCTACTAAACAGTCTAGTAAGATCTTGTACTATAGTTTTTTTGTAAGTCTACATAATATGTAATAAATACTGAAAAAGCCCAAACCCACTGCAGACTCATGGCAACCCCACAGGACACAGTAGAATTGCCCCATAGGATTTCCAAGAAGCAGCTGGTGGATTCAAACTGCTGACGGGCATTTGGTTAGCGGCCGAGCTCTTAACCGCTGCACCACTAGGGCTCTGATAAATACTTAAAGGCTGGTAATTTCTGTTTGTGCAAAATGAAGTAACAACAAGAAGTGTGGGAAGCATCTTAGCTTTCTAATTTCTAGCTATTCACTATACTATTTTTGTTATTAAGCAAGAGAAAACAACAATTACAGGCACTATTTATTAATAAACAACTGTCTCCCCAAATTCAAACTAGAACGTAAATGCACATTTTACTGTAGGATTTCGTGATATTCTTGGTCTACTCCTTTTAAAAAGTAAATTTTAAGGGTAGAAACAAAAACTTAAGAAAAAGAGCTATCATTTATGGAGTGCTTACTGCATGCTGGGCACTACCAGATGCTATACCTGGGTGGTCTCCTTTAATCAATTCTGGCTGAGGGACAGTGAGGGTAGAAGGAGCATGTAGGACATGTTCCCAAACCCTCTCTCTCTTCTTACACACACACACACACACACACACACACAGACACACAGACACACAGACACACAGACACACACACCGTTAGTAGCAGAGCTGGATTTAAACCCAGAAGTCCAGTCACAGGTTGCCTGTTCCTAACACTAGTTGCCGTCAAGTCAATTCCTATTATGGGGATCCTGTGTGTGTCAAGGAGCCCTGGTGGTGAAGTGGTTAAGAGCTATGGCTGCTTACCAAAAGGCCAGCAGTTCAAATCCACCAGTTGCTCCGTGGAAACTCTGTGGGGCAGTTCTACTCGGTCCTATAGGGTTGCTCGGAGTTGGAATCTACTTGCTGGTGACGGGTTTGGTTTTTTGGTTTAGGTGTGTCAGAGTAGAACTGCTCGAAGTGTTTCTAACGGCTGTTTTTTGGGAGTAGATCCCAGGTCTTTCTTCCAAGGTGCCCCTGGGTGGACTAGAACAGCCAACCTTTCAGTGAGCAGCCAAGCTCATCAACCACTTGCACCGCCCAGGGACTCCTATGCTAACATTACCAAAACCAACACCAAACCTGTTGCCATGGAGTCAGTTCCGCCCACGGAGACCCCTTCTGTTACAGAGCAGAACTGCCCCATAGGGTTTTCTCGGGGCACCACTGGGTGGGTTTAAACCACCAACCTTTGGTGTGTAAAAGTGTAGTCAAACACAAACCGTTTGTGCCATAGGGACCTTCTGCTAACACCAGGTCTACTTAAAAAAAAAAAAAAGGAGTAATTTTATTTCTACACCGTAGCCGATGGTGGGAGAAGGGTAGAGCTTGGGGGCTCCATTTTCCATTTCTGGTTAAACCAAGCTAATTGTTCGACAGGAAGCACTAACTTGAGTCAGCCAGGCTGGCTGATACTACACTGATGGTCCCAGGACCCAGGGCTTAGGGAGACATGAAGTCCGGGAAGCCTGGATTTCAGAACTATGGGAAGCCAACTGACCTCAGCTATGCACCTGCCCTAGCCCTCCTCCTTGGCTGTAGGGCAACTTGGCATTCACTTCCCTGTTGAGAAAATTGGCTTTTTCTCCCTTTGCTTGAATTTCATTTAATCTGATTTCCTATCTACATGCATTTCAATTTGATTTTATCTGTTGATGCAGGGGAGGGACATGCCCTCATCCTCTGTAATTTATTATTGCTGTTTTCTTCCTGGAAAGAATAACCCCTTGAACTAACAAAACAACAACAAATTTATAAAGTAGTTCATGGAATCTTTTACTAAATAAAAAATGATGTGTCTTAATGTACTTTTTACAAAATAATTAAACTCAACAATCTTTTTTTTTTTTTTGAAATTTTAGTTCAGCCTTGTGCAACATTGTACGCCAGTCCTGGCTGGGTCACTGGGATCACTCTGACTCCCTTCTCTGATCAACTCCTTCCTTCCACCTACGCTCCTTTCCCTTCACACTCTTCCCCAGGGTAGCACCTGCTCTGCTTGCCTTTTCTTATAACTCCCCATGCTCTCTAGCCCACCTGCCATTTTATCAGGACCCTGCTCTACACATGCAGGTCAGAGAACACAAGAAGAAATAGCCTTGTGAACCTATTCCTGTATTTATTGTTTGAAGGTACGAAGAACTCTATTTGAAGCCCCATAAAAAAGGTTCCTCAAAAATTTAACAAAAGACATGCAAGATTTGTGTGCTGACAACTGCAAAACATTGGTGCAAGAAATTAGCGAAGATCTATATAGATGGAAAGATAGCCCACATTCATGAGCCCACATTCATGAGTCAGAAGAGTTAACATTTTTAAGATGGCAAAACTCCCCAAATTGATTTACCAACTCAATGCAATCCTTATCAAAATTCCACCTGGTTTCTTTGTAGAAACTGAAAAGCTGATATTAAAATTCATATTGAAATTCAAGGGACCCAGAATAGCAAGAACAATCTTGAAAAAGAGGAACAATGGAGGAACAGCCATACTTTCCAGTTTCAAAACTTGCAGCATAATGATAGTAATAAAGATAGTGTAATACTCGTATCACGATAAACATTTAGATAAGTGGAATAGGACTGAATGTTCAGAAATAAGCCCTCACATTTATACCCAGTCGATTTTCAAAGGGGGTGCCAAGACCATTCAATGGCGAAAGAACAGTCTTTTCAACAAATGATGTTGGGACAACCGGATCTAGCCACATGCAGCTACATACCTCACACCATATGCAAAGGTTAACTCAAAATAGATCACAGATCTAAAAGTAAGGTCTAACACTATAAAGCTCTTAGGAGAAAACAAAGGCATATTTCTTTGTGACCATGGATTAGGCAATGGTTTCTAAGATATGACACCAAACACACACACAGATCTGCTTCTGTAAAGATTAAAGCCAAGAAAACCCTATGGGGCAGTTCTGCTCTGTAACAGAAGAGGTCTCCGTGGGCAGAACTGACTCCATGGCAACAGGTTTGGTGTTGGTTTTGGTAATGTTAGCATAGGAGTCCCTGGGTGGTGTGAGTGGTCGATGAGCTTGGCTGCTCACTGAAAGGTTGGCTGTTCTAGTCCACCCAGGGGCACCTTGGAAGAGAGATCTGGTGATCTACACCCAAAAAAACAGCCACAAAAAGACAAAATGGATCTCCTCAAAATGAAAAACTTGGGTGCTGCAAAGAAAATATCATTATATTGAAAATACAGCACCCAGAATGCGAGCAAATTTTTGCTAATTATACATAAGGAATCTGTATCTAGACTATACAAAGAACTCTTACAACTCAATTATTAAAAAAAAAAATCCAATTAAAAATGGACAAAGGAGCTGAAAAGACAATTCTCCAAAGAAGGTATGTAAATGAGCTACAAGCATAAGAAAAGATGCTCAACATCATTAGGAATCAGGGAAATGCAAACCAAACCATAATGAGATACTGCGTCATACTCACTAGGATGGCTGTAATAAAAAGAACAGATAACAACGAGAATCAGAGAGAATATGGAGAACTTAGAACCCTCATACACTTAGAGTAAGAGTGTAAAATGGTACAGCTGCTTTAGAAAAGAGTCTGGCATTTCTTCAGATGGTTAAACACCGAGCTGCCATATGACCCAGCATTTCAACTCCTACGTATATACTCAGGAGAAATGATAGCATATATCCATACAAAAACTTGAACATGAATGTTCATAGCAGCACTGTTCACAATAGCCAAAAAGTGGAAATAATCCAAACGCTCATCAACATATACATGGAACTACAGGATGTTATATTCATACAATGGAATATTATTTGACAATAAAAACGAATTAATGAAACATGCCACGTGAATGGACCTTCATCACATGATGCTATGTGAAAAAGGCAGTTGCAAAGGATCCCATACGGTATGGGTCTATTTATATGAAATGTCTAGAATCAGCAAATTCGTGGAAAGGGAATGTAGATTGTTGTTTGCCTAGTGCTGGTGGGGAGTATTTGGGGGAAATGGGGAGTGACTGCTAGTGGGTACTGGGTATCATTGTGGGGTGATGAAAATGTTCTAAATTTGTGATGATGGCACATAGCTGTGAATATAGTAAAAAAATGGAATTGTATACTTCAAGTATGTAAGTTGTATCGTATGTGAATTATATCTCTATGAAGCTGTTATAAAATAAATAAATACACCATATTTTTCCACAAGAACACACATATTCCCCTTTTTTATTTGCCAATCGGGTCTCCCCTCTAGGTATTTTCGTAAGTGTGCTAATTTTTTATAGCAACATGCGAATGTGCGATGGAAGAAGACATAAACAAAAATGAAATACAAATTTCATTTACACAAAGGATTCCTCATTTCCTTTAGAACTCAGTAAAGGCATTGCTTAGTAAAATTTAGGAAGGCAATTTGCTTTTAAGTCTTTCCCCCACCCTGCCCTCTCTTACTAGCACATGTGTGGTTGGAGCTGTTCTAGGTTTTGCTTTGATTGCTGTATGGTTCAGAGGCAAATTTGAGGCTCAACATAATAATGGTCTTTAGGTCATTCATCTGCCTTTCTTTTTTTCTTGTCTTTTATGTGTCTTCCCTTTTTTCCTTGTCTTTGACCTTTATTGTTAAAGTTCCTTGATCATGATTTTGTATTCTGATTTATATTTCATCATTATATTTTACACTTTTTTTTTAATTCACTGCTTCACATCCACATGAAATGAGGCGAGGTATAAATATGTAAATGAATTAACTGTAACTGATCAGATAATACCAATTCAAGCTATGTAGTTAATGGCTGATAGCTGTTTAATCAGTCACAGAGGTAATCGTCGAGGACAGCTTTAAGAATGTTAAACTGAATCCCATGAGCTAGGCAGCATTTCTCACTGATGGTACCCAAGATTTGCTTCTATGACAGCTCACTACTATCCTCCATTTCTTCATCTATTTTAGATTTTTCTTTTACTTATTCTTTGATTCAAGGGTCTTTAAACCTAGGCTATCCATCGGAATTACCCGGGAAGCTTTTAAAGGGTAAATTTTTGACATTATCCGCAGCAGGATCTAGTGAGACTAGATCTCTGGAGATGGAGCTCAGGAGTCTGTATCAGGGGCTACGTTCAGTTTCATCCCCTGCATTATTGTCTTATATCGATTTTTTAAAAATGTGATATTGTATCTCCCGACTAACCTCTCCATAATCTCTTTGAGTCACCCTCTACATTTAGCAGAATTTCTTGAACTGCCATGATAGGTCTCAATTAATGTTTGGTGAATGAATGAATAAATAAGCAAATAAAACAATACAAAGATGTATGCATTAAGGTTTACTAGGGGTAAAGACCCACTTGAAGATGTGTTTAAGGCTATTAGTAAAAAATTATGTCCTCTGTCAAAGTCTGTTCTGTTGTACATAAGGGCGGTATGACTTGGAACTGACTCGACAGCACGTAACAACAACAACCTAAGTCTAAGCTGGAATTTCTCAGGATAATAAATAGTTAATATCTTCAAGTATTCTGAACCTTTTAGAAGTAAAAGGTTCTCAATAAAACCCACCATCAGTTTCCGAACTGTGAACCACTAAGATAAATTCATTTGAAACGACTCTGCTAGTATGTTTTCGATCACTACTCTGTACTTCTTTAAAAGTTTTTTTTTTTTTTCCTGCTGTTATAAAATCGCAGCTCCAAATGGACAAGACCCCGGAATTTGTGTCATTTCAAACAATTTTCAAAGGTAGAACTGTATTATCTACAAATGGTTCTAAAGCTGTTGTATTTCCTATCTCTGAAAACTCCACAGAAGCTTCTGAGAGAAAGAGCAGCAGTTCAGAGAGTCTCCCAAGCCCTGCTGTGGCTCTTCGCCTATAGAAGTGCTGCTCAGAGACTCCTCTCTGTAGTTTTATACACTAATGTGCGTCCAACTCCCTTGGTTGCTCCCTAGAGCTGTCTATAAAAGCAATAAAAGGCTGTTCTTTTGACTTTCGAACCCAGCCTGGAAGAAAATGCACTTGGATTATGATATTAAGTGTTTTTGGCTTCGTTTTTTTTTTTTCCCTCATAAGGTCATAGAATCAGAGAACCAAAAAAGGTTTTAGACAGAGCTTCTAGTCCAGGGATATCCAAACAGTTTTTTAAAATGCCTCCCTTCCTCCCTTCCTCCCCCCACCCTCCCTTCCTTCTTTCCTTCCTCTCTCTTTTATTAATCAGTTCAGTCATTCAGGAGCCCTGGCGGCACAGTGGTTTAGAGTTCGCAGCTAACCTAAAAGGTCGGCAGTTCGAACGCACCAGCAGCTCCTATGGGGCAGTTCTACTTTCTCCTATAGGGTTGCTATGAGTTGGAACCCACTTGATGGAAATGAGTTTTTGATTTTCAGTCATTCAAACAAAATCTATGCAGCACCTGCTCTGAACTAGGCACTGCTACAAGCAATGGGGATATCATGGTAAACAAAACTAAATCTTTACTTCGAACGAGTTGGGAGAGACTGACAATAAACAAACAAATAGACCAAGTACATGTCAGATGGTGATACATACAATGAAGAAAAACAAATCAGGGTGAGGGGGCTAATAATGTGTGTTTGAGGTTTTACCTTTTTATACAGGATTGTCAGGGAAGGTCTTACTAAGAAGGTGACATTTGGGCAGAGACCTGAATGAGGTAGGAATGATCTATCTGGGTGAAGATTGTTCCAGGCAGAGCAAGTACAAAGGCTCTGAGTTAGAGTCATGCTTTGATTGTTCAAAGACCTGGAAAAAAGCCAGGAGCTGGGGCTGAGCAAGTGGGGGAGCACTGGAGGAGATGAGAAGAGAGGAAGCAGGATCATGTAGAGAACTGTAGTCAATTGTAAGGACTTTGGTTTGAGTAGGACGGGAGCCCACTGGAGCAGAGAAGGGACTGGAAGAGATGAACATCTAAAGAGATCTCTCTAGCTGTTGAGTACAGACTGAGGGCTACGGGGAGTGGGGTGTGAAAGCAAGAAGCAGGGAAACTAGTAAGAGGTCATCACAAGGATCCAGGCGATGGGTGCCCAGGCACTGACCACGTCTTAACTGAGGCCATGTGGATGAGCAGATTCTGGATGTATTTTGACAATATATCCAGCGGGATTGTTGGTGGAAATGTTGGAATGCTGGGAGTGGGGGCAGAGATTCAAGGATAAGCCCATGGTTTTTGGTTGGCGCATTTGGGAGAATGGTATTGCCTTCTTCTTCAAAAAATTTACTAGAACTTAATAGGCAAAAACGTTAAAAAGACAGCTGTTATTCACATGTCTCTCTCTCCCCTTTCCTGCGGTAGACTCTAAGATATTTACAGAACCGCTAGGCTCCAGCGATCATGGTTGAAAACCATCATTCTAGTACTGCTCTTTAATTTTAAAGATGAAACTGAGGCCCAGTGAGGTTAGTAGATTTTTCCAGACCATTTAAGTAAATTAGGGGAGTTGAGATGGGAACTCTGGAGTTCTGATTTCCACATCCTGATTATTTTGCTTCCTCTACTTCCCATGGGCCTGAGGAGACCTCTGGGGTGGGTTACTATCTCTTAACCAAAAGAAAGAAACACCAAACTCATTGCCGTCGAGTTGATTCCAACTCATAGTGCCCCTATAGAACAGAGTAGAACTGCCCCATAGGGTTTCCAATGAGCTGCTGGTGGATTTGAACTGCTGACCTTCTGGTTAGCAGCCAAGCTCTTAACCACTGCACCAACAAGGTTCCATCACTCCTTAGTAGCCACATAAATGAAGTCCCTATGACTTTCTGGCTTTACATTTCTGGATTCAGAGCTAAATAAGAATTAATGGCAAAAATAATGGAACTGGCTTTGCTCTCCAGCTGAGAAATATGTGAGCCAGGGATTAAAAACCTAAACCCTTTGCCACTGAGTCAATTCTAACTCATAGAGCCAGGGGTAGCATCTATTTTTCCCTATCAATCTCTAATATCTAGACCAGAAAGAAAGGAAAATTATTAGGTAAAAGCAGGGGCAATGTAAAACCCAGTGAGTAACATGTTTTTGAAGTCGAATAACCTCAAGTCAATATATACAGCCCTTGTCCAACATTCAAACCACAATGCTATAAAGTTCTGAAAGACAATAGTGACCACTTCTTACATGGCACATCATATAATTCAAAGTGTCTTATATATTATACATAATTTGACCCTTAAAAACAATCCTATCTGTGTAGTTCTCATTATCAATATTTTATAAATAAAGAAAATGGGGTTCAGAGAGGGTAAATGATATGCCCAAGGTCAAACAGCTCCTAATAATAGAGCTAGACTCCAGCAGGACTCATATTATGCTCCGGCCACTAGTCAATGTTTACTTTGGTTCTAGGCACATATTAAATTCTCGCTCAACCCTTGTTGATGGATTGATTATGTTCAAGCCCACCAAAATTAATGCTCTTCATAATACTGGGTAATTGCCAGTGCTTTAATTGTATGGTTAATCATGTCACTATCTAGTATGTTTCTTGTCTCTCATGAGTCATCCCCTAGGTGAACTTGAAAACTTGTCTGGAGATATGAATACTCATCAATACAGTCTAGAAATCCATTTTATGCAACCCACGTTTATTTGCCTTATATTAGTGAAGTGCTCTAGGGAACCTGTATTGTTTTAGCTTTCTTGGGGGTCTAATTGGACAAATACGCTGTTTGGTACTGAAATAAAAAATACTCGAGGTTCAGACCACATTTTAGGGTACTTAAAAAGAAAAGTAATCCCTCCCATAATATTAGGAATTGTGCTGCAGAGATGGGAAATCTAGGATCATTGTCCTACTGAATATATTCACCATATTCTTACACAAATAACGTGTGTGTTCTACACATGCTTATTTTCAGAAGCACGGCTATGTCAATTTATTTTTACATGTTGCTGTAAAAAAATTAGCATAGCGCACTTACAAAAATGCCTTGTAGGAGAGGGAGTGATTGGCAAACAAATGTAGAAGATGCGCATTATTTGCGTAAAAATACAGTATACAGAGCTGTCCACCCTTATCATAAAGTTTGGTCCTTTAAAAAGTTCTGAGTGGTTGTCAATCATACTCCCAAGGGGAATATATTGTGGGAATCTGTCTCAGATGACAGAGGTTTAAATTATGATGGTAATATCCAATTCCCAGAAAAGGTTCACAGAATTCTGGACAGTATCAACAGAAAATGAGCTATGAACCATCTCTCATCATTCAGGAAGAGGAAAGGAAATCAAATCATCTCTATAGCTTATACTGTACCTGCAAAGTAAGAGTGACTGCCCAGGAAAACCTTTCATCTTTTTACAAAATGTTTTATCTTATAATACAGCCAGTGCTCTGAGCCTTAAAGAAATCAACCAGGGAATCTAAAAGGAATTTAATATGCTTTTCATTTCCTCTCTATTCAATTCTGGTTAGGTTTTCAGGGAATTTTGTGTTTGTGGAGACAGCATATTTGGTTGTGGAAATGAGGATTCAATCTTTTTGAGGCAGAGCTGGACAGGGAAAAGAAAAGACTGGAGGTCAAGAAAATATTGCAGATATAAAATAACTTTTGAAAGCACTACAGAGGTTTTCGTTAGCTAAGAAGTATATTTTGGTTGCATTTACATATAGGTGATAAAAAGAAGACAGAATTGAAGGTAAAAGGCAAGGAAAAAGAGAAGAAAAAGGATGAAAGGGATGGGGAATTGAGTGGAAGAGTAAGGTGGGGAGAGGCATACTTGCAAGGCCAATTGAGAGGCAATCAAATGAATCTTTCAGCTCCAGTGGTGTCATTACTGTCCTCAGGAGCCTTAACTTGGCTCCACGCACGGCCCACCACCATGAGTCCATTCCTCGACCTTGAATTTGAGGCGCTCCACAATAAGATACGATTATCTGAATTCATTGTCCCCCTGTGCTCTAACCAAGGCAAACCTCTCTCTGCTCCCCAAACAAATCTCCCTGTGCCCCACCAAACTGTCTTCGCACATTTTTCCTCTGTAATGACCTCCTCGCTCACTGAAAACCTAGCCCTTCGTTAACACCCCTTTGTAAGTGCTTTCTTCTCTCATGGATATTCCCTAAACTCTTCCGCCTAAAGCCAACCTCTCCCTTCTCTGAATGTTTTCTAAACATTTCTCTGAGTGTATTTTTTTAGCTGTACCTTTCCTATGACATTTATCACGTTCATTCATTTGCCTTGCATTCAAAAACCCACATATTCAGCTGTAACAGTGTGCCATGGTTTCTGAAAGGTGTTGGAGATGGAAAGATGAATAAGATCGTCCCTATTCTGAAGAGACTACCTATGGAGCTCACAGTCTAACAGTAGAAACGGGCATGTACGCATATCATTGCAATGTAGTGCATTACATGGTGAAGCAGTGGTTAAGAGCTGGGCTGCTAACCAAAAGGTAAGCAGTTCGAATTCATCAGCCGCTCCTCAGAAACCCTGCAGGACAGTTCTACTCTGTCCTATAGGGTTGCTATGAGTCGGAATCAACTCAACAGCAATGGGTTTACCATTTTTTGGTGTAGCGTAAGTCAGTCCTGGGAAGAGGCCCTATTGGGAGTGGGCCGAGAGGGGCCAGTGGCAGGCAGGAAGAATCAGGGAAGTTTTCAGTAATAATTGATGTAAACTTGAAGGGATGAGCAATCATTTTAATTATATTAAAAACGTTTTAGCCTCCTCCTTCTCTTCCTCCTGCTTTGTCCACTTCCGCTCCAATGCAAGCAAGCACGTGCACACACGCGTGCACATACACCACACACAGTCACACACACGCACACATATTAGCTTGTCAGCTCCATCAGAAGCCCTAGACTCTTGGTTAAGACAGGAGGCACCTCAGGGGCCAGACTGCAGAGTTGGGACCCAGGCTTCACCACTAACTATGCCACCTTAGGCAAGTTACTGAACTTTGCTGTGCCTCAGAATTCTACCAGCAAAATGTAGATAACCAATGTGACTGTCTTACAGAATCATCGTGAGCATTAAATAAGCTAGTATGGGCTCACAGGAAGAGTGTAGCAAATGTTAGCCATCATTATGATTAACTTGTCCTTCTATATCCCACTCCCACTAGCCAGTGCCTCACTGACAGGGAGAAAGTAGTCCAATGTCTTGAATTGGTATTTCATATCCAAACTGAGATGAAAGGAAAGAGGTAGGAAAAACTTGGAAAAGGAAGAAGTTGTAGAGAAAGAATGAGAAGATTTGGGCAAAAGAGAACAGTGAATAAATACAAACCTAAATCATAGTCACATTGAAAACTACTAAGTGCAACGAAGCATAGTGTTGTTCTTGGCACAATTTCTCTGGAGAGCACTCCCAGAAGACGGTCAGAAAGCTAGGACTGACGAACTCAGGAATTCATACTAGAATTTCAATGGTTGCTAGAAATTCAATGGTCATTATGTTAGGCTTACAATGTTCCATTAGAAAGGTAGCACTGGGAATTCACATCATTAAAAATGAAGAGGTCCCTTGATTCCCTTAAATATTCAGATTGCTTCATACATTTACCTCTGTAGGGCTAATATGACCCCAAGGATGGTAAAGAATATTTTTAAGAATAAGACATTGGTTCTTAGTTACAAAATGAGATGTGGTTTTGGATGACACAGTGTCCTTTTCCTTCCCATCCACGTAGCTCTTATTTCATTTGATTCTGACAATCTCATGAAGTAATCAGAGTTATCATCCACATTTATAGATGGCAGAATTATTGCTTCGAGAAGGTGACTTTCCCAAGATTAAAGAGCTCAGAAGAGTCTGAATTTGTACTAGAATCCAAAGCCAGAGGAATGAATTTCTAATTCAATCGATCAATATGTTTATTGAAAAATTATTAGGTCCCCCTGGTGGCTTAGTGGTTAAGAGTTACGGCTGCTAACCAAAAGGTCAGCAGTTCAAATCCACCAGACCCTCTTTGGAAGCCGTATGGGGCAGTTCTACTCCACCCTTGAGAGTAGCTATGAATAGGAATTGACTCGATGGCTACAGTTTTAATATGGTCTAGGTGCTAGGGACAAAGAAGTGCTTCTTCCTACTACACTGAATTGATGCTCACAAAAGGTGTCATTCATTTAATGGATAAACTGGGGCTGAGATCATCCATGTGTCAATGATATCTTCATATTCTAGCAGACAACTGTCTTCTCGGGTTTAGAATATGGGTGATGCTACATGTCCAGAACAAAAGGGAAACAATTACAACGATTTTTTTCTTCTACAGTCAAGTTTTTGTTCTCTTTCATTTCCTAGATGAACTTCCAAGGAGCCCTTGTGGTGCAGTGTTTAAGCACTTGGCTTCTAACCGAAAGGTTGGTGGTTCGAACCCACCAGCTGCTCCACAGGCTCTGTTTCCATGAAGATTACAGCCTTGGAAATCCTATAGGACAGTTCTACTCTGTCCTACAGGGAGGGTCACTCTGAGTGTAATGGACTGGATGGCAGTGAGTTTTTTTGGTTTTAGGTGAAATTTCTCATTTCTCAACCAAGCTCCATCCTGTGAGTACCCTGAAGTTAGGGACTCGGTCAGTCATTTTTCTATCTCTAGTACTTTGTGGGTGCCTTTGCAAGTGTCAGTGCTCAAACACTGTGGACTAAGTAGAACTGCAGGAGAATTCTACTCGGATTTCATTTTTTCCTAGAACACTATGACTGTCTGGTTGAGGTGGATGAAAACAACTCTCTTTCTTAAAATCATGTATCAAGGAACACTGTATGAAACATGCCTTCGAAATAAATCCCAAACTCCCTATTTTTACTAAACCCAAATCCATCACATATCCTTCCATATTTTTGACAAGAGTCCAAGACACTCGAGTGCCAGGCACAACACAACAGAATGATGACCTATGCATATGCCACCATGTCCTCTACCATGAAACTCTGCTATCCTGGCCACAGTTCAGTGGATGAGGGAAAAGTTCCTGATCCATCCTGGGGTGATCTGGCACTAAGCTGTGCCAAGCAAGCATACTCTATTTTCATTGGTGGCACAGAGAACAAATTAAATCCTCTTTCTCAGAAAATCTGAAATCCAGGCATTCAGAGAAAGAACTAGTGCAATAGCAGCAATGCAGGGAACAGCTCCATTGCCATGTAGGATGCCCATTTCTGAGAGGGTGAGAACTAGAGCTCCAGTGCAACCAGGAGACCTGCTTTTATCATTATTGAGGCCACCACAATACCTGCAAGCATATTATGGTTCCCTATAAAGAGAACGGAAACCCTAGTGGTGTAGTGGTTAAGTGCTATGGCTGCTAACCCAAAGGTCAGCAGTTCAAATCCACTGGGAGCTCCTTGGAAACTCTACGGGGCAGTTCTATTCTGTCCTGCAGGGTCGCTATGAGTCAGAATTGACTTGATGGCATTGGGTTTGGTTTTTGGTTTTGGGTATAAGGAGAAGCTGTGCAAATGCTGAGACACCATCCTGTCTCCCTTAATTCCTCGTATTGCTCTACAATAAACTAACTTAATGAAGATAACTCAAGGTCTCTGCTTCTTGTACCAGAAAGAGTTTAATACAGTGAACACATGGGGAATCCAATGGCCAACATGGAAATCGAATTGACCAAAAGGACCATTTCATGCATTCAAACCACAATCTCAGCTAATATTTAGCATTTCGTTAATTCTTATAACTTTTTTCCATAGTGTGTTGTGCATACTGTCGGATTTTACACAAAAGATAGTGAGTGTTTTCTGTTGGTTCCTGACCACCAGGTTCAGCCACCATGATAGATAATGCAAAAGATATACAAGTAGATTTTTAACCTCTGTTGAATCCACGTATTTCACCAAAGTTATAATTTAAAAGAAAAATTGCACATAGATGTCTCTTGATACTATAACGTGAACATAAGAAGTTTTGAGAATCTAAACTCAGGTGTTTAACTCTCCAACTATTTTTCAGAGTTTCATTATTTTTCCATTACTGTATTTTTATTTTTAGGCAGATAAGGCCCCCTTCTAGATTTGTCTGCCAAACATGCTCTCCCCCCAAAGAGGTATTTTGTTATGAAACATGCCTTATTTGTGTAAAAATACTGTAAGCATTACGGTGAGCATATTTGTAATTTAATTGCACTTAATTACCAAATGACATCTTATTGATGGGCTAAATAGCTTTTAAACAGATCTTTATTCTATCATTTAAAAACAATGGCTACCAAGGCCCAGAGGAAAACTGCTATGAGTATAAACCTAATCCCATTATTCTTAGGGCCAAAAGGTCACAACTGACTTTCTATATGAGAATCTTTGCCTTGTGAAATACACGTTCAGCTTCTCAATTTTAATTGTTTTCCAAATCTTTCTTCATGAATTCCCTTTGATAAATCCAGAGAGGTTCCTTAATTAAAGTAAATGAATAAATAAAACTTTTCCCCTTACTGTTTATGTTCTTTTTGGTGATTATCTTATACTTGTGTTTTGACAAAAAATGTATAAGTGGTCAGAAATGTCTGCTGATAATTCTCAAGAATATATAACAGAATCCAGAAAAAGGAGAAGGCTTGTTCAGAAAACTTCCCGTTTTGAGAATTATTTCATAAGATATAATTTTAAAACAGGAATGCATAGTAATTTTTTTAAGGTAGCGTTGATGATATATTCTCATTTTATAGACTTGAAGCTTTATAAAAATTAAGTTTAAGATGATGGAAACTCATATTACAACCCCTGGTATAAACACTGTAATTTAAATTCATGCTCTCCACCAGAACGTAGTCAGCCAGCACTCATTCGTTCACTGCCAATTGGTGTATGGCAAAATTCTAGGAGCAACCTGCTCTTTCACTATAGCAAATGATAAACAGGGCAATATCTATGTGGATTTATACCATTAATCTAATTTTTTATTGGTATCAATGACTAATCACTGAAAACTTTTAATAAGGAAAATTTGTTTGGGGGAGAATGTCTCATTTGGGAGTCTATAAATTGGGCCTGTGAATTTGAATGACTCATCCTTAATAATTTATGTACAAGAACGGTAGAGAGAGACACATCTGAATATGCAGGAGTATCTCAATGAAGATATTTCTTACTGTAGGGTATCAATGATATTGGATGGGTAGAAAAGCAATTACAGTCAACACTCATAAAAAGTTACATTTTTTAAGTGTGACTTGTGTTTTCTCATTAAAAGATCCTGTTTTGGAGTAAGATTCCTTGAAAATGTTTCAAAACTGCATCTTCCTTTAACCAATTTAGTACAAACCAGGGAAACAGGGTGTTTCCCCAAATCAGTCTCTCTTTTCCACTCTTAAAAAAAATCTGCTGTCAATAGAAGTAAAAGTATTTCTGCACATTTTCGAGACTCAAATAGGCATATTAAAAATTAAAATATGCTGTTATGCTTAAGATGTTGTAAAGCATGAATTCCTTACTACTTGAAGGCATTTGTAAATTAGTGCGACTGTCTGGAAAATAAATTGGAAAAAATCTGAGAGGCCATAAAAATGTTTATACCCTTTGGCCAAGCAGTCATGGTTCTGCTGCTCTATATGAGGAATAATTTTAAATGAAGAAAACACTTTTGCACAAAGATGTTTCTGGTAGTATTAGAAGACCAACATAGCATTTGCTTATTTATTTATACACTGATCCAAAAAGGATTTAATTTGATTTTGCAAATACAAACCAGAAAGTAAGGTAAAATTAGAAAAATAAATAAATAAATAAAATATGAAGCTAGAGAAATAAGAATGGGACTGACAATGGAGCCAGAAGTCATTTTTGTACAGCATGCATACCAAGAACTTCATGCTACAGGTTTGAGTCACAAGTGGCTCTAGTCTTTCTGCAACCCAAGCCAAGGACAGCAGCATAAAAACCCTGATGGTGCAGTCGTTAAGAGCTCAGCTGCTAATCAAAAGGCTGGCAGCTTGAATCCAACAGGTGCTCCTAGGAAAACCTGTGGGACAGTTCTACTCTGTCCTGTAGGGTCGCTATGAGTCAGAATCAACTGGAGGGCAACGGGTTTGGTTTTGGTTTTTATATCAAAAACAGAGTTATTCAGAAAAATACAGGTTCAAAATACTGAAATCAAATAGAATTTTCTCCTCTGAGCCCTCTTTTAAAATATAAAAAAAAGACGCATCCTAAATACTAATATATTTAACATTTAAAGAATTCATGGAAATAAAAAAAATATTTCCTTGAAAAAATTAGCTAATAAAATGGAAATAATTTTGTAGAAATATAAATACAAATTGCCAACTGTCTTCGTTATCTAGTGCTGCTGTAACAGAAATACCACAAGTGGGTGGCTTTAACAAAGAGAAATTTATTCTCTCACAGTCTAGGAGGCTAAGTCCAAATTCAGAGTGCCAGCTCCAGGGGAAGGCGTTCTCTCTGTCATCTCCGGGGGAAGGTCCTTGTCATCAATCTTCCCAGGTCTAAGAGTTTTCTCTTTTATATCTCAAAAGAGATTGACTTTAGATACAACCTAACTTTGTAGACTGAGTCCTGCCTCATTAATATCCCATCTCATTAACATAGAGGTGGGATTTACAACACAGAGGAAAACCACATCAGATGACCAAATGGTGGACAATCAATCATTACTGGGAGTCATGGCCTAGCCAAGTAGACACACATTTTGGGAGACACAATTCCGTCCATAATACCAAAAATTATGTGAAAAAAATAACCTCACTAATAATCAAAGACCGCCAAACTACATGGATAAAATCTCTCTCAAAAGTATAGAGTCATTTATCAAGCGTTTTCACCTGGAAATTTTTCCTAGAAAAATAATTGAATGAACAAAGAAGGATGTTCTTATTGCATCATCTTTTGTGAAATGTGTCCCAGGTTAAGAATGTGAAGAAGCGTGTGTGTGTGCGTGTGTGCATGTGTGCATATGTGGGTGCACTCACACGTGCGTGCACACACACACACACCAGTCTCTCTAATGATCACATAGTATTTAGTGGATACTCTGTACTTAACCAATCCCCTACTTTTTTGGAGAAAAACATTTATTCCCCAAAATAAACTTTAAAACAGCTACTAAAAAAAACATTTCTGGGGGCAAAGTTACAAAATAAACTTTGGGACTTTGGGGTTTCTCGACATTCAGTAAATACACACACACAAAAATTGGAATAAACTTTCAAGTTGAAGGGTATTAGAAAAACATAGAATTTTTGTACCTAAACAATTATATTTAGAATCCAAAAAAGTTCAATCTTGGACTGTTTCTACTGAATTCCTAATTGACCAGATCACACTATTGGATGATATTCACACATAAGAGGCAACTCTCTTCCTACCCTGAATATTCACACGCTTTTATTCTAGGCAGACAGATGTGCACATTGAAGAGATAATTGTTACAAAAGACAAAACAGTTTTTATGCTAGAAAAGCGATCATTGGAAGTGTTTAGTGTCTGTTCAAGTGCATTTATTATTAGGTATTTTTTTTCCTGTTGTACGAGCCCATCTTTTGTTATTTTTAAATGTTTGCCACACCAGCACTTCTCTAGAATTTATAGCAACACGAGTCCACTGCTGTCTATTTGAAGACACTTGTTGAACAGTAGTACTCTTTAGTAATAGTGGTTAAGAGCTATGGCTGTTAACCAAAAGGTTCGAATCTAACAGCTATTCCTTGGAAACCCTATGGGGGCAGCTCTTCTCTGTCTTACAGGGTTGCTATAAGTCAGAATCGACTCGACGGAAACAAGTGTTTTTTTTGGTAATGATATATTTTTTGATTCGGTGCTATTTATAAATGCAAATTTATCTCAGTACTTGATGACCAGCACTCTGACCTCTAAGCCATTTCTTCCAAAGCCTGTGATCCACTTTACTGAGCGCTGAGAAAACTCATTCAGTGGAAGAAATAACAAAGCTCATTTTCTGCCATTATGATTTTACAAAGATCAGAAAAAAAAAGTTAAATATCACATGAACATCTTAAGAAATATTGGGAATCAATATATGGAGAAAGCGAGGTTTTAAAAAAAAAATCTGTAAAAAAGAGTAGCTCCTGAGGCTGCTCATATACAACCAAAAATATCATGGGATTTGGTTCCTTGGTTTGGAGGTATAGGAGTCATGGTTTCATGGGATATCCTGGTTAATTGGCCTAACAACATATTTAGTGCTTCCGTTGTTTCTCCTAGTTTGCTACCTGGAGTCTTAAAAGCTTGCAAGTGGCCACCCAAGGCACAACAATTAGTCTCTATTCACCTGGAGGGTAGAGAGTAAACAAAAATAAAGAGGAAGACTCTCAACAAGATGGATTGACGAAGTGGCTGCAACAATGGCTGCAACAATGGGCTCAAGCATAAGATTGTGAGGATGGCGAAGGACTGGGCAGTATTTCGTTTTATTGCGCATAGGGTCGCTATGAGTTGGAAGCAACTCGATGGCACCTAACAACATAACAACATTCACCTGGAACAACAGAGGGAGCAGGAGAGTCAGGAATATGAGGAGGATATGGGATGTGTGGCTAATTGTCTCCATGAACAACTGCCTCCTGTGCCATGGGACCAGAACTGGATGGTGCCAGGTTACCGTTAATTAACATTTTGATAAAAGATTCTATAGAAGAATCCTAACAGAAAGGGGAAAAATGTGGAACAGAATTTCAAAATTCCATGGACTCCAGACTTCCTGGAGCCATGAAGGTTGGATGAACCCTATTGCCCTGAGATAATCTTTAAACCTTAAACTGAAAATACCCCCTGAAGTCTTCTTAAAAGCAGACAATAGTTTAGCTTCACTAGTAAAAATGTCTGCCTTGAGCATTATGTTCTTCTAAGAATTATCTATATGAGATCAAATTGACAAGAGAAACTGGAAAGCTCAGATAGGAACTGCCCTTAGGGGGCAGTGAATTTATGTTAATGAGGGAGGAACAACTCAGAAAAGGAGGGTGAGAACAGTTGTGTAACTTGAAGAATGTAATCAGATTCACTAAATGGTGCATGTAGAGACCGTTGAATGTATGTTTTGCTGTGTATATCCTGAACAATAAAATAAACAGAATTTAATTAAAAAAATTGTAAAGGTGCTGTTTTCCCTAACATCAGTATTTGCCTGGGAGTCACCTAGGAACTTCAAATTTCTGTTTGCTTAACGGCTTTCTTAAATGATCTCTCCGGCCTTCTTGAAACACTCTTAATATCGCTGGGTATTCCACTTTAATTTTGTCTCATTTCAGTGTCTCGTTGGCTGGCTCACCCTCCCACATCTGAACCCTCATGTCAGAGTTCATCACTGCCAGGGCAATCTTTCCAGAATGCTAATCTGACCATCTTGTTCGCCTGCTTAAAATCTTATCATGTTTCCCATTGCTCTGAGGATAAAAGCAAAACATGGCGGAGGGCCTCCGTGGTCTAGCCCTTCCTCCCTGTCTAACTTTCTCTCCCCTCACACACAGTATTCTCTGCTTCAGCCTCATGGGCCTTCTTTCAGGACCTTGTCCTTGCCATGCTTCCTTCCTTCCACAAACAAATCTTTGCACAGGCTTCCCTGTTGTCCAGAAGATGTTTATTGCCCTTGCTGATCAATCAACTCCTATCATCCTCTAATCTCTCATAAAATATGTCACTCCCTCAGGATAGCCTTTCCTGACCCCCCTATGTCACCTCTCTCTGACTTGACTGTAAAGCACTCAGATCTCTACACATCTCTTCTTAGCATGTACCATTTCCGATTTTGTTTGTTTGAAGTTTGCCATATTTATTTCAAACTTTCTGAAACAAAACATTAAGAAGGCAGGTACCCTGTCTATCACTACCAGTACCACCCAGCACCAGTAATTTCTCATTTATTTAGGTGATTATTGAATTAATACCAGTCTCCCTAATAAGACTCTAGGCTTCACGAGGGTGGGAGCTGCATCTCCTCTGTATCTTCTACACCAGGCCTTGGCAAACAGTACCCTCTGACACTCAATATGAATTACAGCTTCTACTTTATTTCGTGAAATAAATTTATATTTATGTTTCCTGGCCCCTCCAGCCTTTTAGAAGTAGAGAGAAAATAAATCATTCATAAAATCAAATTGCAAACGTGTCAGGCTTCAGCCCAAGCACATGTACTTGAGATCGCTGCAAGAGTGGTTCTGCCACAGTGACATCTTAGTCTAGTGTGGCAGGCAGTACTGGTGGTCCTTCGGTGGGACAGAGGTTAAGAGCTTGTGTGCTAACCCAAAGGTCAGCAGTTCAAATCTACCAGCTGCTCCTTGGAAATCCAATGGGGCAGTTCTACTGTGTCCTAAAGGGCCACTATGAGTTGAAATCAACTTGATGGCAACAGGCAGTATTTGCACTTACCCTCAGTCCATCCTACACTTGCTCTTTTTTACTTGCATTTTTGTGCCCACTTCTGTGTTCCCTCCACCTTGCCACCTCTTAAATTAATTTGAGGATGGTGATGACGCGTTTTTTGTCTTTGAACAGGCTCTGCTTTGACAGAATGAGTTTTCATAACAAAAGCCTGGACTGCTGGATTGAGAAGCAAAACTTTATAAAAATGACATACGAGACAGAAGGTATTACAGAATTACAGAGAAGGGGGAGCTAGAAAAAGCTGAAAGGGAACTGAATGCCAAATCAAGGAAATCCTCTCCATTCACAGAGAAGTGATCTATGATTAAGACTGGAATAATAAGGAGACAAGTCATGCCATTGTGGCTCCTTCACTGCCTTTTTCTTCTTCCCCTTCAAGAAGGACTACATCAGGAAGAAAGAAAGGTAACGGGGAGGAGGAGCTGCCCAGAGGCTACAGCTGTGTGGATTCCTGATCCAAGACATAGATGGAGTTGATGGCATCAATTATCTGGGCTACACTGCATGTAAAAATCAGCCTTCTAGAAATCTATACCTAGAGGGAAAATGCAGGGGAAATGGGCTACACAATGCATTAGTCTCTCTCATTATAACTCCCTTCAGCTTTTATTATTTTCCCTAATCTTTTCACCATCAACCATGCTGACCATATAATAGAGAGATATAGAGGGAGTCATTAACAACCCTCTATTTTTTTTATTTTTATTATATCTATAGATCCCCATATGACATGGTCTTTAAAATGCATCTTCTTATAAATCCATGGAGACTGGTCATCTGAACCACTGGTGTGGAACTTGCTATTTACTCCACCTGCCCTCATTACAGTGAATGAGCTGTTCTTCCTCCACTGTGCCGCGAATCCCATCACCTTCTCCATGACCTGCATCCTCCAGTTACTTCTCTCTCTTTTGTCATGTGTTTACCATTTTATTCGATTAAGAAAAAAACATTCCCTTGGCTCAATCTGCTTCTCCTCTCCATTTTATAGCAAAACTTCTCAAAGGTTGCTTATTTTTTCCACCTCCACTTCATCTCTTTCTATTCTCTCTTTATCTTACAATAATCAGACTTTGATCTCCACTTCTTTGAAACTCTACCTGCAGAGTAACAATGACCTTCATATTGCCAAATCCACTGATCCTTTCTCAGATCTTACTTAATCCCTCAGTAACATCTAAATGAGCTGATCCCACCTTCCCTCTTGAAGCTCAGGATCTACTTGGCTTTCTAGATGCTGGTCCATCTTGATTATCCTCCTAACACACTCATGGCTACTTCTTAGCCTCCTTTGATAGTTCCTTTTCAACTGAATGGTGGAGTGGTCCAAGACAAAGCTCTCAGTCTTCGCCTTTCTCTATCTGCACACACTCCCTTGTTGATTTCATTCGGTCTTGTAGCTTTAACACCCTTCTTTATGCCTAAGGCTCCCACACATGTATATTTGACTGCTGTCTTGAATTCTCCACTTGGATGTCTAATAAGCATCTCTTAATGTGATAAAAGCCAGACTCAAATTTTAGTCTTCTCCCAAAGCTCATTCACTTATAATTTTGTTCTGCTCAATCCAGCAGTCTAATTTTTGTTATGAAAACTCATTCTGTCAAAGAACTTGTTCAGAGCCTGATGAAAAAAGCATTTCTGTAGTCTCCCCCAATTTAGTAAAAGGTCAGGAGAGCCTTTGCATTGCTCAGTCTATGTGCAGCATGTACCTCTCTTTCACTTACCCGCTTGCCCCCATATTCGATCTGTTAGTAAATGCTATTGGTTCTGCCTTCAAATATATCCACAGTCTGACCACTTACCACCACCTTCCCTACTGGGCCTAGCTGCCATCATCTCTCATCTAGACTCATACAAGAGCTTCTCAAGAGGTTTCCATTCCTACTTTTGTTCCACTCTTCCGAGCACTACAGCCAGAGCGATATTTTTAAAACATAAATAAGACCGTGCCACTCTCCTGCTCAAAATCCTCCAGTGGCTGCCCGTGTCATTCAGAGTAAAAGCCAGAGTCTCACAATTATTCTTTAGGTCCCTAGTTGACTGGTCTCTTGGTTTGACTTCACTTGTACCACTTACAAATTCTGCTGTGACCACACTGGCCCCCAAACTCACTAGGGTTTCTCCTATGCCCTTGTAGCTCCCTGCACTGGGGCACTCACTTCCTCTCTTCTTTCAGTCCTCCGCTCGAATATCACACATCGGAGAAATCTTCCCTGACCACCCTACATAAAACAGTGACTCCTCACCCTCCCTGTTCCCTTTAACTGGTGTATTTTTCTCTGTAAAATGTATACACATTATATGCTGCATGTTTTACTTGAGGGGTCCCTGGGCAACACAACTGGCTAAGCACTGGACTACTAACTCAAAGTTTGGTGGGTCAATTCCACCCAGAGGCATCTCAGAAGTAAGGCCTAGCTATCTGCTTCTGAAAGGTCATAGCCTTGAAAACACTGTGGAGCAGTTCTACTCTGCACACATCGGGTTGCCATGAATTGGGGCTGACTCAACAACAACAGTAACAGCAGCAGCAGCAGCAGCAGCAAATATTTCACATTTGGTTAATTATCAACCTACCCAACTAGAATGCAAGCTGAGTGAGGCAGGGACCTTGTTTTGCTCAATGCTATATACCCAGTGCCCACACCAGCAAGGGGAGTGAGTAAATCTCACCCTAAGTATATATTGTGCTTTGATAGATTGGCAAATTATAACATGCAGTAACTAGGGTTAATAAAACCTTCTAAAAGCCAGGGATTCCGAATGCAAACGCAAGTGTCTATAATTTTTTAAAGTAGTGTTTAAAATCATGGGATATGTATTTTCACTAATCTCAGTGAGAAGTGAATAGTAACCTTTGTTAAGCTTTCTTACCTGGTATCAGGAGACAAAAAGCGATAAATCTTTCTTCCTGCTATGATAAAAATGGTTGACATAATACAATACAGCAAGCAAGGTTGTGTCATCTGCGTAACACAGGTTGTTAATGAGTCTTCCTCCAATCCTGATGCCCCGTTCATTTCCATAGAGTCAGTTTCTCAGATTATTTGCTCAGCACAGAGGCTGAATAAGTATGGTGAAAGGATACAACGCTGATGCATACCTTTCCCACTTTAAACCATGCAGTATCCCCTTGTTCTGTTTGAATGACTGCCTTTTGATCTACATACAGGTTCCTCATGAGCACAAGTAAGTGTTCTGGGATTCCCATTCTTCACAATGTTATCCATAATTTGTTATGATCCACACAGTTGAATGCTTTTGCACAGTCAATAAAACAGGTAAACATCCTTCTGGTATTCTCTGCTTTCAGCCAGGATCCATCTGACATCAGCAATAATATCCCTGCTTTCATGTCCTTTTCTGAATATGGCTTAAATTTCTGCCAGTTCCCTGTCAATGTACTGCAGCAGCTGCTTTTAAATGATCTTCAAGAAAATTTTACTTGTACATGATATTAATGAGATTGTTTGGCAGTTTCTGCATTCAGTTGGATTATCTTTCTTTGGAATACGCATAAATATGGATCTCCTCCAGTTGGTTGGCCACGTAGCTGTCTTCCAAATTTCCTGACATAGACGAGTGACCACTTCCAGTGTGGCATCTGTTTGTTGAAACATCTCAATTGGTATTCTGTCGATTCCTGGAGCCTTGTTTTTCACCAATGTCTTCAATGCAGCTTGGATTTCTTCCTTCAATACCATAGGTTCTTGATCATTTGCTGCCTCCTGAAATGAATGAACACTGACCAATTCTTTTTGGTATAGAGACTCTGTGCATTCCTTCCATCTTCTTTTGATGCTTCCTGCGTCGTTCAGTATTTTCCCCATAGAATCCTTCACTATTGCAACTCAAGGCCTGAATTTTTTCTTCAGTTCTTTCAGCTTGAGAAATGGTAATGTTCTTACCTTGGTTTTCTAACTCTGGGTCTTTGTACATGTCATTATAATATTTTACTTTGTCTTCTCGTGCTGCCCTTTTAAATCTTCTGTTCAGCTCTTTTACTTCATCATTTCTTCTGTTAGCTTTAGCTACTCATTGTTCAAGAGCAAGTTTCAGAGTCTCTTGTCTCATCCATAAAACATAAAGATTACAGCCTTGAAAATCCCATGGGGCAGTTCTATGTGTTGGGTTGGCTGGATAGAATCTTTACAATCCTTTGTAATGGTATTGGGAGTGCGCCCAAAAAACCAAACCAAACCCATTGCTACGCAGTCGGTTCCGACTCATACCGACCCTATAGGACAGAGTAGAAATGCCCCATAGCGTATGTGAGGCTGTAAATCTTTAAGGAAGCAGACTGCCATATCTTTCTCTTGCAGAACAGCTGGTGTGTTTGAACCGCCAACCTTTGGTTAGTAGCCCAGTGTTTTGACCACTTTGCCTCCAGGGTTCCCTTTGGGAGTGTACAGATGCCATTTATTGCCTATGAACAGTCACTTTCTTTAAATTATATTTTAGATGAAGGTTAACAAAACAAACTAGTTTCTCATTCAACAATACACATGTTGTTTTGTGACATTGGTTGCCAACCCCATGACAAGTCAGCAATCTCCCCTTCTTGACCTTGGGTTCGCCATTACCAGCTTTCCTGTCCCCTCCTGCCTTCTAGTCCTTGCCGCTAGGCTGGTGTGCCTGCTTAGTGTCATTTTGTTTTGGGGCCTGTTGAATCTTTGGCTGAAGGGTGAACCTCAGGAGTGACTTCATTACTGAGCTATAAGGGTGTCCTGGGTTCATACTCTCAGAGTTTCTTCAGTCTCTGTCTGTCAGACCAGTAAGTTTGGGTTTTTTTTTTTGAGTTAGAATTTTGTTCTGCGTTTTTCTCCGGCTCTGTCTGGGACCCTCTATCGTGATCCCTGTCAGAGCAGTCGGTAGTAGTAGCAGGGCATCATCTAGCTGTGCTGGACTCATCTGGTGGAGGTGAACAGCCACTTTCTTCCTTTTGCTCAGAGCATTCTTCCAATGTGCTCAGACAACACAACCCACACCCATGCCCAGTGTCTCAGGAAGCAAATCTAGGTTGGTCTCATTCCCTCAGCAGTGATGGGCTTAGGCCTGAGACCCAAACCTGACCATTAGACCTGAGGAGGAGATTGCCAGGGGTCAGTTGGAATGTCTCTTCAAACGACTGTCCTGTTGATAAAATGGAACATGGGGGGAAATGCCCCTGCATTATTGGGGATCTGTCTGAATGTGACAACCTGGAACTTCTGCTGGGCTCACGATGGAAGATATCACTGACACGCAGAGGATACTGGAGAGGTAAGTGGGCAAGGACTAGGTCCCTAATGCTATCTGGATCTGCACTCTCTCTGGACTCTTTTCGTGTGAGACAATACACTTTATATTGTAAGCCTCTTTTAGTAAGGAAAAAATTTTTTTTCAGCTGAAGAGTCATCACTATACAGAAAAAGCCCATGCGAAACTTCTGGAATATAAGCAGTTTACTGACTATTTTATAGCAAATACTTACAAGCATTGTTAAACCTTTAAAGATGAGTCATGCATTTTTCTTTTATAAATGGCAAGCATTAATAATTTGCTGAATTTTTCTAGGGCTACCAGAAGTATGCATTCTAGCAGATATTAAACACACACACACATTCATCCTATACCATCAAATGTAAAAGGACAACTTATTAACGAGTAATTGCCATTCAAAAACAAAAACATACTCATGCATTGTAAAGAGCACTTTCAAAAGGGAAATTTCCAAATGTTGCCATTGTTATGTGATACTGTTACCAAAAAATATACTTGTTTTACTTAAAAAAGTAAAAAACAAAAAATTATTATATCTACACAATTGTAAATGTAATTTTCTAATCTGTTTAAAAGTCTTCCAAAGGAAGAGTTTCAGCAAATAAAAAATATCAAATATCAAAATGAAAAGCCTACACATTTGTTTGTAAGAATTACTGATTTATATTATCGAACCTATCCATACCTGTGGCTGAGTCAATGCTGACTCACAGCAATCCTATAGGACAGAGTAGAACTACCCCCTAGGGTTTCCAAGAAGTGGCTGGTAGATTTGGACTGCTGACCTTTTGGTTAGCAGCCAAGCTCTAAAACACTGTACCAGGGCTCTGATTTATATTAAAAAAAAAAACCCTAGTGCCATCGAGTCTATTCCGACTCACAGCGATCCTATAGGACAGAGTAGAACTACCCCCTAGGGTTTCCAAGAAGTGGCTGGTAGATTTGGACTGCTGACCTTTTGGTTAGCAGCCAAGCTCTAAACCACTGTACCAGGGCTCTGATTTATATTAAAAAAAAAACCCTAGTGCCATCGAGTCTATTCCGACTCACAGCGATCCTATAGGACAGAGTAGAACTACCACCTAGGGTTTCCAAGAAGTGGCTGGTAGATTTGGACTGCTGACCTTTTGGTTAGCAGCCAAGCTCTAAACCACTGTACCAGGGCTCTGATTTATATTAAAAAAAAAAAAAAAAAAAAAACCATTGCCATCGAGTCTATTCCGACTCACAGCAACCCTATAGGAGAGAGTAGAACTGCCCCATAGAGTTTCCAAGGAGCGCGTAAGGTATGAACCAAATTATAACATCCTTTGGTATATGGATGAAAAAATATGAATTAAGGTTTAGTATGATCCACTTCTTTTGTTTTGAATTCATGTACCTTTGTGATGTACCTTTTTGAGTTATTACAGCCATTTAAAAGAAACTATGTAAATAAATTAAGAATAGACCTTTGGCTTGCTATGTCAAAGAGTTAAAATCATGATAGTCAAACATAACTAGAACCACATAATTACATTATTCTCATTTTAAAATATACAATAATATTTTATAATGAAAGCAATTATGTCTGTATCACCAACAAATGAAAATTTTAAAATAATGTAAATTACTTAAAAATTAATCTTAGCTTTACCACACCTTTTACAACATTCTATTTGTCTGTTTTTGTTGTTAAGTGCTGTCTGGTCAGTTCTATTTGACTAGTCATTCAAATAATATTAGTAAAGCGATATGTATAATGTAATTTGTAAATGAATCAGTACAGGTATATCAATGGTTTGTGTGTAGATATCTTTCTAGTGATAGGAGCTTAAGATCAAAGCAATTCATAAATCACTGCATTAGTACGTTAGCTCACTTGGGTTCACTCTTTTTCTGGTTAGGCTCTTAGATCCTTACTTTGTCTGCTGGGCTGCAGCTCAGAAGAAACATTAAAGTTAGCTCAGTCAGGACATCCACTCCATCTGGTTTGCCCTAATTAGGGGCTCTTCAATCTCAGTACCTGTGGACATATCTGAGAAGTCCTTACATTCCATCTAGCGCAAGCCCTCGAGGCACAAACACTCTGGGTTCAATTGATAATTATTTATGCTTTTAGCTTTCGCTTCTAGAAGCAGTGTGCAGACCTTTCTAAAGATTGCAGGCTGGAGGTGTTGTGTGTGATTACTAATGGCAGTGATATCCTGATTCTGAATGACGGACCAGGCAATGGAATGAAAGCCATAAGTTTATTTCATGAGCATGTAGCTCAGTCAATGTAATGAACGTCCCAGTAAACAAATACAAAAGATGATGACTAAGAACAATTTGTATCACGAATAAAGTCCAAGATACACTGGCAATAACCCTAAATTATTACCCAATTCACTTATTTCAATATAATCTCATATATAGGCCTTAGTTAGAATAGTTTTGCCATAAACTGGCCACAGAGTTAGGGTTAAAATTAGAGTCAGTATCAGAGAAGGGGCAATTTTAAAATCTTACAGAGAAAGCCAAGGCAAAATCCTGGGCAGATCTGAAACCAATTGGCAAATTCAGGATCATATATACACCCAGGGTTAAGGTGGGCAAACATCCAAGTTTATGGATAAGCTTCTGAGTCAGCAACCACTGAGGTAACAGTTGGTGGAGAGAATCTAGGAAGACAGTCTGTTAGCCAACTTCCTTCTAGCCGACAGTCAGGCCACAGTGACTCACGGATCTTCTTCAGGGAGTTTCCCAACTATCCTGCCATGGTAGAGGTTGTTCTAGAGGCAATCTCTGGTCTCTGGCAGTCCTCTCCCAAGGCCCCCTGCTTACCTAACCCAGGTGAAGACCTAGAATGTGCTAGTTCCCTATTTGTAGCCAACCTGGCAGAACTACTTTCCTTGCCCATCTCCCTAGGGTGCCGGTGGCTTCTATTTTCTCAGATTCTATCACTTTCTGGAGTCCCTGGGTGGTACAAACGGTTGATGTGCTTTGCTGCTAACCAAGAGACTGGTGGTTCAAGTCCCCTCAGAAGAAAGGCTGGCGATCTACTTCTGGGAAATCCTGAAAACCCTATGGAGCACAGTTCTACTCTGACACGTGGGGTGGTCATGAGTCAGAACTGACGCTATGGCAACTGGTCAACTGGCATCACCCTCTCAGCTCATCTCCCTCCTGTTCTGTTTCCTCCTCTCCTCATACCCTGTTACCTGGCAAAAGAAAGAGAAGAAAAGCTATACACCAGGAGGCTGCCACAGGAATGTCTAGTGCTGTCTATCAATGCTGTCTATGAGAAACCCAATAGGATGTTGTTAAAAACACACATTCCTAGGCTCTGCCCAAGTTCTACAGACTTAAGATCCCTAGGATAAGGCTTGGGGTGGGTGGGAGAGGGGTGGCATATGAAAAACAAAACAAAGCAAACAATTATTCCCCATGTGCTTCAATCCAATCACTCCTCCCCCTCCCCCGTAGACCAGTTAGAACCAACCATTTCATATCTGGAAACGCATAAGCCTAAGGAGTTAACTTGTTAATACAGTAATTATCTTACTTGCAATGTTTTTAAACTATAGTACAGTTACCTGTATAATACAGAACCAGCAGTAAAAAAATCAAAGACCTTATTGCATTGGGAAAATCTGCTGCAAAACAACTCTTTCAAGTGTTGAAAAGCAAAGATGTCACTTTGAGGACTAAGGCATACCTGACCCAAGCCATAGTATTTTCAACTACCGTGCACGCATGCAAAAGTTGGGCAATGAAGAATTGATGCATTTGAATTATGGTGTTGGTGAAGAATATTGAATATACCATGGACTTCTGGAAGAATGAACAAATCTGTGTAGGAAGAAGTATAGCCAGAATGTTCCTTAGGAGCGAGGATGGTGAGACTTCGTATAATGTACTTTGGACATGTTATCGGGAGGAACCAATCCCTGGAGAAGAACATCCTGCTTGGTAAAGTAGAGGGTCAGGGAAAAAGAGGAGGACCCTTAACAAGATGGACTGACACAAGGGCCACAACAGTGGGCTGAAACATAACAATGATTGTGAGAAAGGTGCAGGACCAGGCAGTGTTTCATTCTGTTGTACAGAGGGTCACTGTGAGTCAGAACTGACCTGAGGGCACCTAACATAAATATGTATATGTATACACACACGTACACACACACACACACACAGACACACAAAGTATTTAAACAGTAAGTTATAGTTTTGGCCAGTAGATTCTAAGCCAAACGCTTCATGACAAAATGAGTCCTGTCTTGCTATCTTATGTCCTCCCCGAAACTTCACACAAAATAACCCCACAAAGGCATTCATGCTGTGGATGCTCGATATCACAGTCAGGAGTGTGTTTTAATTCTGAACGTATTTCTTCCACTCCTGCATGGGTGTGTTATGATAACAAACTTATTTCTCTTCTTTCCTTAGTAAAACAGAGCCTATCTCATTCTTAGGAATGCCCTATAATTTGCCCGTTTTACTACCTTTACCAGGCTCATAAATCTGCTCTGATCCCAATTAAATTTTGATTGATACCAGAGCTACTGCAAGAAAGTAATTTTATGTTTGAATTTATCATTCCTTTCTACTGACTTCTTCTTCTTGGGCACCTTCTGCTTTCTTCTCCCACAAGTGTGTTTCAAGGAAGATTCTCTGAGCTGGACAAGGCACCCCACACAGCAGCAGGGCCAGATGTACCTTCTTATCCCCAAGCCGAGGGCATGCCAGGGTGACAACAGCCTTTTATTAATTCACAAAATGGGCTGGATGATATTAATATAACTTTCACTGGTGCATAGGAATAGATACAGGAGAACACATATTTTGATGGAAGCACAAAAAAATACGGTGTGTTAGCATTAGCTACTGTATTAGCATAAGCTTGAGCGAGCTTCATTTTATAAAATGCTTTAGAAAGCTATTTATCCATTCCAGGTCTAAGTTTGAGACACCACACAGGCAAATTAAATAGAAAAAGGACCTGACAATAAACTCAAACCAAACCCGTTGCAGTTAAGTCGATTCCAACTCATAGTGACCCTGTAGGACAGAGTAGAACTGCCCCATAGGGTTTCCAAGGCTGCAAATCTTTACGGAAGCAGACTGCCACATCTTTCTCCTACAGAGCAGCTGGTGGGTTCTAACCGCTGACTTTGGATTAGTAACCAAGAACTTTAACCACTGCACCATCAAGGTTCCTCTGATATGACGATAAGATCGTTAAACTATCAGGTTGACCTATTCACTCATCCAACAAGGACTGGACACTGTGCTTGGCACAGGGGATACACAAGTGACTATATCAGACATGCTGCCTGCTCAGGGGACATGTGACCTGCTCGGAGATACAGACAATAAACAAGAAAGCAAATAAATGAACATATAGTTAGAACTGTGACAAATTCTATGAAGGGAATAAATTGGGTGTGTTGATAGAAAACAACAGAGGAGAGAGACCACTTCCATTCAGTGATCAGAAAAGGACTGTGTTATAAAAAAGAAGCGTCTTAACACAAAGCACAAGTCATATAGAGGTGATGCAAGAATATTCCACACAGAGAAAAGAACACCGGGTCAGGCTCAGACACAGGAGTATTTAGGAAATGAGAGGAGGCTCGTGTGGCCAGAGAACGTGGCAGGGGCCACATCAGGCCTTTGTTGGACTTCATTCAAGTGCAATAGGAAATCACTTTTCCTTTGTAGAAAGATGATTCTGCCAGATGGTGGACAGTAGGTTAGGGAGGAGTGGTCCATATTCAACTCAATCGTGCCAGGTCGGCCTGGTCAGCTGGCTATGGCCTTCTGTTTGTTCTGACTGATTAGTGTCTGATCTCTGTGATAAATGCTCATGCTATTACTTTACTAGCTTTTTTTTTTGACAGTTACTCATGGAGAGGAGCAAGACTGGAAAAAGAGTACTAGCTCAGGCTAGAGATGGCAATGGCCTGGAACAGTGAGTGATGGAAGAGAGAAGGGGATGGTTTGGTGATATATCTGGGGTAGAAACCTCAGGGTGGGCTAGCAGAGTAGATATGGGGGAAAGGAATAGATACTGGGAAAAGGAATAGAGCCTCTGGTCTGAGGAAACTCATCTAGTAACAAAATAGTAAAGGTTACGGTGAGAAGAATATCAAAAGTTTTTTTTTTTCAGACATTTTATGAGAAACCTGAAAGATAGCCTAATGGACATATCATATAAGTAACTGGATTTATGAATGCAGAGTAAAGGATCGGATAGGATATATAAATATGAGCCTTCAGCATAGATGATATTTGAAGTCATAGGAATAGATGGGCTCATGGCAGCACTCACTGTTCATTGATTAACTCAAGGCCTACACTCTGCCTCTTTCTCCTAGTCCTTGCTCTCTTCCTCCATAATGGCTCATTTCTCCAGACTCTCCTGCACATAGGATTGGATATGAGATATGATACTGGACAATGAAATGTAAATGGAAGTCTCATGAGGGCCTCTGGGAAATTTTTTGTTTTTCTGATAATGTGGCTAGTTTTAGCTCATATCATTGTTGGCCTATTCTTCCTTCCTTCACGTGGATTTGATGCCGAGTATCTGGCAACCACCTTGCAATCATGAAACCAGAGCCAACCCAATAAAGACAGCAGGGTGAAAACATAGAGCTTGGGTCCCGGATGCCGTGATTGAGCAGTTGAACCAATTACGGCAACATCTACCTCTGGAATTCTTGTTAGGAGAATAAAACAAACGCTTAATTGTTTAAACTATTCTAATACAGGTATTGTATTATTTGCATCCAAAATAGAGAGGCAGTACTGTCCACTGGGTAGAATCATGGGCACGGGAACCAGATACATGTGAGCCCAAACTCAGCCACTGCCACTAATTAGTCCTATGTCCCTGGGCAAGTTAACTGACCCTGTGTGTGTCTCCATTTTCTCATCTATAAAATGGGGATAATTATAGCACTTACATGGAACAGATGTGGATGTAAGAAACTAGTATGTTAATGTAGGTAAGATGCTTAGAACAATGCCTGTCATAGAGTAAGGCTACATGTGTGTAGTTTAAGAATGCAATCATCATTGAAACATTGACCTGAAGAGAATAAATAGAAGCGATTCCAACATAGTAATAAAAAAAACTTCAATAACTATTATTGAAAATGTCAGGGAATTAAAAAAAATATGTTTATAGTATTTTCAAGAGTAAATACCCATTGTGATAATATTGAGAGAGGCTGGTGTTGGAATCTTATTGAATATTTTAATTGAGCAAAACCCTTATCTGTCTTTCAGCTTTCCAGTGTGGTATTTTTCTTTTCATGTTTGCAAATGAGATAAATGTAAAAATTGCATACTTATGTGAGGGTAAATCTTTGAGGCATTAAAATTATTTAAATATTTATAAAAAAGTCAGATAAGCTCTGCTAAATGGTAATACTCAGTGAAGTTTTCCCCTTAGTTTCCAGTTCATGGGTTTGTTTAGGCTTGCTTTCTTTTATAGCACCATGCTGGGGAGGGACTGGTTTATACTCCTGATTCTTTCAGTAAGTAGTACTGAGCATTTCCTACGTACTAGGCACTGTTACAGCCAATGGAGATATGATCGCAAGCAAAACAGACAAATTGCCCTGCTCCCACTGGGGTGGGGGCCCATGGAGCTTATATTCTTTTGGTCATGCTTCTTGATCTTTGGCACAGGAATCAAGGATTATTAGCCTCTGATCCCCTTTTCTCCATATTTAGTGCCAATATGGAGTCCCTGCACGGTAAAAACATGTTGAATAATCAGTCACTGAAATTCCTATGAAGAAGAGTCCTACTCTGACACACATGAGGTCACCATGAGTCAGAATCAACTCGATGGCAACTGGTACTGGGAGTCCCAATATAATTTAACATGCTTTTCATTTTAAAGCAGAGCTCTGATCCTCTTCTGAGGAATATGCAAGTATTGAGCACTGGTGCCATATTATATTTGGATGCTGGTCAAGAGGCTTGGGCACGGTGGTTAAACACTCGGCTGCTAACCAAAAGGCTGTTGGTTCGAACTCACCTAGCAGCTCCATGGGAGAAAGACCTGGCAATCTGTTTCTGTAAAGATTACTGCCTAGAAAACCCTATGGAACAGTTCTGTTCTGTCACATGGGGTCGCTATGAGTTGAAAATGACTTGATGGCACCTAACAACAATACAACAGACACTTGTCAGCATTTGGAAAAAGGGAAGACAAGGATTAGCGATTATTAAAAAAAAAAAAGGAAAAAGAAAGATATGCTATTATAAACTTCATTTTAGAGATGAAGAGAGCAAGGCATAAAGAGGTTAAATAACTTGTCCAAAGCCACCTAGGTAATTGAATATCTTGCAAAGAGGTTGGTTGGAAAAGAGTTGCTTAAGTAGTGATTAAATTAAAAAACAAAACAAAAAATCTTCCAGCATCAACATCCCAATGTGACTTAAAATCTGCTATTCTTTCTGGAATAAGCACATGGTTGTGTTTGGAGATTCACAGAAAAGTGAAGCTTCTACTTTATTTATAAGTACTACAAGTTCTTCCTTCTCCCCATAACCATGGCTTTGATGTCCACCTGGCTTCCCAGGTCTGTCACATTTAACAGTGAGCAGAACAGTGATTGTAATCACTACTAATTGCACTGCTGAACAAAAAATATGAAGCTATTCTATGTAAATCTCAGTTTGTTGAGATACACAAGTCCCTTGGAGGGAGTGAAATGGAAATGCAATAATTTTCCCGTTTTAAAAGAAACATTCTACTACATATTAATCATTATTTGCCTCTTAAAATTCTTATAATTCTCTCAGCTAATAGCAATCTAGAAAAGCAATTCTGAAAAGTTCGATTAAAATAAAAAGCAATTAACCAACCACTAAGCATTACATAAGAGACACAGTAAATTGTCAGAACTTAGGTTTGAATTCTGAGCATATAACTTTAAAATAAGGCTCAAAGATTTAATGTAAAAAAAGGAAAGCATAAGAGTATTAGAAGAAAACATTGGCAAATTTCTTTAAAATTGTCAAGTAGGGAAGGCTTTTTAAAAAATGGCTCAAAATCCAAAAGCCACATATAAAAGATTGATAAATTTGATTACATTAAAAACTCTTCTGCATGGAAAAAAATAACATATAACAAAGTAAAGGAAAAATGACAAACTAGGGAAAGTGTTTGCTACTTAAATCACTCACAAAGTGCCAACTTCCCAAATACATATGTAAAAATCTCTTAAAAATCAAGAAGAAAAAGATCTACAACTAAAACGGAAAAAAATAAGAAAAGGATTTGGCAGAGATTTCACAGAAAATGAAATATGAATGTCTCTTAAACATATGGAAATACGTTAAACTTCATGAATAATCAGAGAAATGCAAATTAAATGACAATGAGATTTTGAAAGAGACCCAAAACTCTGATATGTATTGGCAAGACCACGGGAGAAATGTGCACGCCCTTACATATCTATCAAGAGGGAGCAGTTATATTCTGCAGACGTGGTATTGCCAAGAATTGGAATCGACTAGGTGGCAACTAAGAACAACCACAACGACGAACTCTAGGTTATCCAGATTATTAATGGCATCACTGGGATTGGAATCCAAGTTTCCAGCCTCCTGCCTCAGCGCTCCTTGTTTCACAGTACAGAAGCATGGAGGTTTACTGACCCCCTGCCCCTCACCTGGCCATAATTCTGCCCTCCATGCACACGTGATCCTCGGGTGGTTCTGGGGTCTGGGGCCATCCTCATGATTCCACCTCAGAGTTGAGGTAGGGTTGTGGAGTCCATAGTTCAGAAAATGGGGAAGCACTCCTGAACACCACACTAGTGCTACATAATCCCTTGGTAGAAAACCCAAGGAAGGTCCAACTTTGTTCAGACTACAGTGACTCCAAATTTTGGGGGTGACCAGATCTTCAAGCACAGGGCTTAAATTGACTTAGGTAGTCAATAAATACATCCTGGAACAATTGCTATTTATTGTATTCTTATCAATTATGACACTAATAATGTGCTCTTAATGGAGGCCTAGTGTATACTTCCTCTTTCCTGTGTTATGTCATTTAAAATGTAAGCGCCTCGAAGACACATTCATCGTAGTATCCCTCAGCAGTGTCTTGCACAGAATAGGTTATTTAAAAGAAAGTTACCGAATGAATTAATTCAACTGAGTAATTCAGGTTAACAAATTCGGTAACTGAATTGAATTTTATTGGTGAATCAGACAGAATCCTCTCTCTCTGCTTCCTTCCATTTCCACAAGTTTGGTTAGGGTTCAGAAGGCCTCTTATATTTACCCTTGTCCCCCATTCACATCTTCATTTGGGAGCGATGAACATCTTTAGCCATTATGTGGTTGAAAGAATAAGTAAATAAATGCACGAGCATAAGAATTTTGCCTCCCATAGGACACTGTGGTTTGAAAGACTGCCAAATGTTCAAGCTTTAAAATAACAGAAGGTGAGCTGTGTATGCTTTAGAAAATGATTTGTAATCTCTAGGAATGTTCACTCAATTTAATATTTAGGTAGTGTTTATATTCTGGACAATAAAACTTTACCAACAATTGTGCTGACCATTCTCTTTCAAGTAAAGAGAAGCAAAGAGATGAGCGTGAGCTTTAAAGAACATCTGTGGGGTCTTATTCAACCTCATATTCCCAAAGCCGATCACAAAGCCTGCCATGCAGTGAATAATCAATCAATGTTTGCTGTTGACTAGTCTCTTTACAAGGCAGTACGACCAGCGGAGTCGAGCAAGAATGTGTTGCTTGATTCATGCTGTTGCATACAAGGAGGAAGGAGGCCAGCTTGTCCCAAAGTTATACTTTCAATTGTTAGGAGACAGGTTTTGTTATTTGCCCAACTGAATTGCTCATGCTGCAGAATAGGAGAACTCACATTACTTAAGAAAGGGCCGAACACAAAACACTATCCTCTTGGCTCTGGTTATTGAATTCTTTCTTAAAATCCTACGACTTCCTTTGCCTTCCTTTGTTAAGTACAGAATATTGAACACAAGGATGTCATAGTATGATGACTGCAGGTTTGCAGGTGTGGCCTGGCCCAGCTACTGAGGTACAAATGTTCAGCCACAGGGCCTGTTCTGCCAGACCCTGAGCTTCTGCAAACCAGGCCTGGTAGGAGATACATAACCTTATAATTAGCCAGTTGTCCAAATTCTGAAATGCGGGGTGCCCTGAATGAGCCTCTGCTCTGGCTGGGGCTCCTCCTTCTCTTTGTCCTAGAGTCCTGTCCTGAGTCCCAACCCCGACAGCAGACACAGCCCTTGTCTGTTCTCTGCTAGCACGACCGTGCAGATTTGTCCACGGGTTGCAGAGATCTAACAGGCAGGCCTGACAGGGGTTCACTGGCCTGGGATTCTGGGAGGTCACAGGAGAAAAGCAAGGCCCCTGTTTTTGCAGGGGATGGAACCCCTGATCATAAAAGGCTCATGCTGTAGAATAGAAAGCAAACTCATTTTATTTTTACTTATTTTCAATAGGTAGTGTGTTTAAATAATCCAAAATGTACTAAAAGATTTACATTGAGACGTCTCCCTCCAACTCTAGCCCTAAAAACTCCTTTCCAATGCCACCGGCCCCCTGTAAGTTACGACCTTAATTTCCTTCCTGCTTATCTTTCCAGTGTTTCTTTATGGAAACACTACATACACTTCCCTGCCATTTGCTTTTTTTTTTTTTTTAACCTAACAATAGATCTTGGAGCTGTTTCCATATAAATGAGTAAATATCTCTTTCCTTTTTACAGTACATATTGTATCATTGGGTGATTTTTAACTCAGTTTATTTAACCAGTTCCCTCTTGATAGGCAGGAATATAAGAGAGTGCATATTTCCCCAAAGACTTGCCAATATATATCAGACTTTTGGGTCTATTTCACACAACAACAACAACAACAACATGGTTTTCAAGGCTATGACCTTAGTAAGATCTTCAGGCCTGTCTTCCAAGGCGCTGCTGGGTGGGTTTGAACTCCCAATCCTTCAGCTAGCAGTTGAGTGCTTAACTGTTTGCACCACCCAGGGACTCCTGAGTTCATCACTACACTGGTTCATTGCTTTCTCCTTATGTGTAAGGCAAAAGGAGAAGTAAATTCAACTTTAAATTTTTTATTAAATCGTTATGGCTTGATGTTCTGAGGCTCCCTGATAGAAGCATAGAATCTGAGTGCTAAAGGGAGGGACCAGATGCCATCTTACTCACTGCGCCCTCCCCAACTTACCTTATACATGAAACCGCTAAGGTCCAGCAAGGTTTAGTCAAGTCTGAAAGGACACCCTACCAGTTCTGGCCTAGCCGACAAAGGACAGCGATGCTGATCATGCCTAGATCACTGGTCTTCCTGCCAGCCCCCGCCCCACCCCATCTTTGGGTTATAGGGTTGTTGTGAAGAAAAAGAGAGAAAATGTATTTAAAGTACTTTTAAAACTTTGAATTTTCTATCTAATCATAAAGTCTTATCCTTTCTTACTGTAGCTCTATTTTCTAATTTTCATTTCAAAATTCGTGGCTTTTTTTTTTTACACATGACTAATAAAAAGAATACCCATTGTTTTTTAATTAACCTGATTTATTTGTTTAGGAAGCATTTCGTGTCATTTAACTTGAAAAATTTTCAAACTATCATGTATAACAAGTACTGTACCTCATCTAGTCCTGCATACTCATTTTTCTTCTTTCTGCCCAAATAGGAGCTTCTGTATTAAGTCCCTATATTTTGCCAGCTACTTTACAAACATTACCTTTAATCCGTACAACAACCACGCCAGGAAGGCATTCATAGCCTCACTTTATTGATGCAAAAACTAAGGCATAAAGGGGAACGGCAATTTGGTGAAGGCCACATGGCTGGCAGATCAGAGAGAGATCATATCTGAACTGAGGACCAGTGAGGTGGGACTTTGTTATATTTACTGTTTTGGTATATGCACTTGATATACAACACAAGCTTAATAAATATTTATTAATGGAACCAACTGAAGGTTCTAAAGCCATTATTTCCATTATGTCAATTGCCTTCTGATCTACCTCAGAGCCCACTGACAAAATGTGGCCAGTGTTCTCACATGGTTAGTTGATCTAAGTCACTCTGGTGAGATGTGAAAACATTAAAGGATTGCGATTTCAGAACACACAGTCTCATGGAAAAGAGGAAGGATAGCCATCCCTGAAGAATCCAAGCTAGCATGATTCTTTATGATATGAAAGAAGAAACAAAGGGACGCAAAGGGCTCTTAATTCTAGCTTGTGAAAAATGGCATTTCACAAGCTATTAACAACGTTCCCTTAAAAAATGTTGGGTGTTCACATACATTTGGTAAATGCTACCTGAACTACCACTGTGAATTCTAAAGCATATGGATGGATCCAGAAGCCTTGTGGATTCTCTCTGTGGTCTTCTCCTGTGTCCTCATCTGCATCTTCTCCCAATCACCACTGCTCTGTCTCAGCGCAGGCCCTCATTCCCCTCACAATGGTCCTCCCTCCCCCCAGTAGTTCCTAGGGGATGTTTCCACTCTCAGCCTCGCCTATGTTCCCTCTAATTCAGTGTGTACGTCACTGCCAGTTTTTTCTTCCTAAGTAGAGCTCAAATTTTGTTATTCCTTTAAAAAAAACAAACTTACCTCAAGATCTCTGAATTTGCTTCAGTATAAAATCTAATCTCTCCCAACAGTCAAGGTCCTGCATAATAGGTCCTCAAAAGAAACATTCTGTTTCCCCGGTCTTCCCCTTGTATGCTATCGCCCATACATCCGCTTCAGTTTAACCCGTCAGCTCTTCTGCAGACTTGACCCACCATGTCCTATCTCTGGTTTTGCCTGCACTCTTCCTTCTGATTCCACCAAATCTCTATGTCCAGGTCTTTCCCATCTGTATTAGCTTCCTAATTGCTGCTGTAACAAATTGCCACCAACTTGGTCACTTAAAACAGCATAAATTTATTATTATCTTACAGTTCTGGAAATCAGAAGTCTGAAATGCATCTCACTCGGCTTAAATCAAGGTGTCTTTAAATCAAGAGCCTCCTTCCTGGAGGCTCTAGGGGAGAATCTGTTTCCTTGCCTTTTCCAGATTATAAAGGGTGATCACATTCCTTGCATCACGGCCCCCTTCATCTCAAAGCCAGAAACGGCTGGTAGAGTCTTTTTCACACTGTGTCACTCTTATTCTTCTGTCGTCCTAAAGAACCGTTGGGAACACATCGGACTCACTGATAATCTCCTTATTGTAGGGTCAGCTGATTAGCAACCTGAATTCCAACTGCTACCTTGATTCCCCTTACCATGTAACCTAACGTACTCACAGGTTTGGGGGATTAGGACATAGACTTTTTGGAGGGTTACTATTCTGCCTACCACACCACTCTTCATGCTATTAACTTCCTCTTCTTGTTCCCTAAACTCTTTCTGCATTCCTTCATCATAGAACCCACCACCTTGTATTATGATTCATCTGTTTACATGTTTATTTCCCTCCCTAAATTGTAAGCTTGAAGGTCAGGGTCTGCAATTTATTTACTGTGCTTAGTCATGTTGTTGTTATTAGATGCTGTCAAGTCAGTTCCAACTCATAGCGACCCTATGTACAACAGAACAAAATCCTGCCTGGTCCTGCACGATCTTCACAATTACTGTTATGCTTAAGCCTGTTGTTGCAGCCACTTGTCAGTCCATCTCGTTGAGGTTCTTCTTCTTTTTGTTCACCCTCTACTTTACGAAGCATGAGGTCCTTCTCCAGGGACTGATCCCTCCTGATTACATGTCCAAAGTATGTGAGACGTAGTCTCGCCATCCTTGTTTCTAGGGAGCGTTCTGATTGTACTTCTTCTAAGACAGATTTGTTTGTTCTGTTGGCAGTCCATGGTATATTCAGTATTCTTCGCCAACATCACAATTCAAAGGCATCAATTCTTCTTTGGTCTTCCTTATTCACTGTCCAGCTTTTGCACGCATATGAGGTGACTGAAAACATCATGGCTTGGGTCAGGTACAACTTAGTCTTCAAAGTGACTTTTTTTTTTTTAACACTTTAAAGAAGTCTTTTGCAGCCTGGCCATATTAGATGTCTAGTCAATATATGATGAATAATTAATGTATACAGCCTTGGCCAATGGATTTCCTTTTATAATTATTACACATGTTGTAAAAATGTCATAGCCAGGCTCCACTGGTGTCTGAGGAAATCAGGTACATTTTCCTGTATATCATGATGGATGAACAAATGAATAGCAGAAGTAATACTGGCAGAAAGCAGAGACAACAAGGATAAGTGTATTCCACAGCTCCAGGGACAGAAGAGGGCTCACTCTGAAGAAGGGCCTTTTCCTTTGAAAATAACTAGTAGTTATTGAGGGTTATGTGTCCACCGTTGACACCTCACCGTTGCTTCCTGAGGTAGAGAGCATTTTATCTTCTTTTAAAAGATTGGAAAACTAAGGCTTAGAATATTGATGCCACTTGTCCAAGGCCATACAGGCATGAAGTGGTGGGGACAGATTCAAACCCAAGCACTTGAATCCCAGAAGCTGGGATGTTAATCCCTATGCATACAATCCTGCTCACTAAGGGTGTAAGTAACTCAGCCTCCTTATACCTCTCCTAATGCCTCCTGCAGTATCTCCAGAAGCAAAGATAGAAGATACAAGCGATCTAAGCAGATCTCTACAGCTGTTTTATCAACTTAGCCTCCGGTTTAAATACATGAAATAACCTCACTAGCCTTTTCTGGAGACCCACCTGCACATGTGTTTAAGTACCACCTGGGGACCAGTTATTTTCAAATGCTTTGTCATACCTTTCGGCTTTAACTTTGATTACATAACCCTTTGAGACTCATGGCCAACAAAAATGAATTCTTTTACAGAATATTTTTGCTCCTGTTTCTGGTATACTTTGAGTATAACAAGCTCATCAAATGAAAAAAATGGTAATAATTCACTCAAATGTATTGAACACTTTTCCTCCATTTTTTAAGATAGTTGCTCATAGCAGTAGTTGTACGAAGCTTAAGTGATTCCCAAATGAACAATATTAGCTTCACCAAAAAACAAATATAAAACTCATAAAACAAACTAATGCAGCCTGACAAGGAAGACTGTGGAATGTGAAATGCTAATAACCCATATGGCCCCCACAACCCTATTTGTCTGTGCTGTTACATAGGTAACCAAATGCATTTTAGAACACAAACCCACATGGAACTTCTTGATTTTTCTTTTGGGGGGCCTGAAACATTAAATTAGGCTAGAGGTGGGGTATGGAGGAGCAGGAAGGTGTGAAGAAAAGAATAACTGAGGAGAGAAACAAAGATTCAGAGACATAAAAAAGGGTAAATGAGGAAACTGTAGGGTCTCTTATTCTTTGACATCAGGGGATTTAGGTTGTGTCTTTCTAAACAAAGGCTAGTATTGACGATGAGCTAAACCTACTAAGAATGAAGACTGGAAAGACAGGCGTCAACAAATTTTCTAATGGTTCTATCTCAAATTTCAGGAATGCTTTCTTCATTCCAAAATTTCAGGCCCACCTAGCCTGCTCCAGAAATTAGGTTAATAAACCTTGTTATGCAGAAATATTTAAATTTAGGCTGTAGGTAAACCTGGGACTACTGTTTGGTTTACAAAGAATATGCTTTGATTTTTTAAAGATTTTAATACATACAAGGACTCCATTTATAAATTTTTTGGTTTTTAGGTGTAGGATGGAACATAGCAGAGTGTAAAGCTGAGGTAATTTCTGTATTTCTTAATTTATGGGAAGCCATTACTAATTTATCACAAACCTTTCTGTCACTTTTAGTTTTGTCTTAGTGGTGCAGTGGGAAGACCATGGGTATTGAAGTGGGAACTCATTTTAATAAATATTTAGTGATTAGTACAGCTAGGCATATGTATACACACACATACACATATCCACCCACCGCACACACAAGCATTCGTGTGCATGTATGTTTATACATGATTATACATATATTAATCATTAATTACTTGTAATTAAATGTATATTAATATTTTAGTAGAAAATTATTTTTCAACTTTGAAAAAAGGTGACTGGAATAGAAACGTCTAACACTGACCTTTTAATTTTCAGAACCACTATATAATTTATGTCTTATTATGATAATATGTAGAACGTAAGGTTCGAAGATTCAACATCTCATTAATATCCATGGTAAATGGCAGAGAGAAATCAAGGTTACATTATTTGACCCCAAAATCCACTGGCAACACTAAAGGTGCCAGAAGACCTGGGTCCAGATCACAGCTCAGTTGTTTATTAACCTGTCAATCTCTGGCGAGTGGTTTGACCTTCCGAGATTCAGGTTCTTTATCTAAAAGCAGGATAATAACCACTAGTGTTGTAAAGCTCACATGTTATATAAACGATAGTTGTATTCTATGCACCTTATATAGACCATCACAACATGTATTGTGTAACTGGCTTTTTTCCCTCATAACTTGTATTCGAAAGTCCATTTTCAGCTTATGCTCGGTTTGCCACAGGCACAGAGAATAGACAATTTGAAGACAAAAACAAACAAAATACAAGAGCTCATACACTATGTCCTTGTAAATGAGGATGAAGCAGAGAGATCTCATTATGACCAAAATGCAATTTGGAAACAGTGGCCATTCCAGCTAGGGCTGAACATTAGCAAACTCGATTTTGTGCCCAATTTGAAAACTAAGTGGTATGGGCAAGTCACATCACACAAGAATGTAACACTCAATAACCTAGACATATCCATGGTATTACTCCAAACAAGCACTGTTTGAGATATACCAGACTCAATATTCTCGCAATGGCTATCAGTTTTAATCACCTTAAAATTTTTCTACAGATGTCATTTCCACAAAATGGTCTACAAATCTGCCTAGAGTGAACTTCAGTTAGTGTATTGTTACTCACGATGGGCACTCTCTCAGGCAACTTCCCAGGTGCAAAACGACATGCCATGAAACTGTCCTTTTATGCAGTGCTAATTCTTCATCTATATTCCATTACTACCCAAAGGCCACATTTCCATGTTGTCTTCTTTTACACAATAACATCACTGTTTCCCAGTTTTGACCGTTTTTTTATCTTGATTTATTTTTGTGATTTCCCTGTCTAGGTTGACATCTGATTGCTCTGTCCAGTGTTCTAGTCTTGGGTTGATACCTGATATCACTGATTTTCTAACCAAATAACTCCCTTTAGTATTTCTTGTAGTTTTGGTTTGGTTTTTATGAATTCCCTAAACTTCTGTTTATCTGGCAATGTCTTAATTTCACCTTCATATTTGAGAGACAGTTTTGCTGGATGTATGATCCTTGGAGGGCAATTTTTTTCTATCAATGTTTTGTATAAGTCATTCCATTGCCTTCTTGCCTGCATGGTTTCTGCCGAGTAGTCTGAGTTTATTCTTATCAGCTCTCCTTTGTAGGTGACTTTTCGTTTATCCCTAGCTGCTGTTAAAATTCTCTCTTTATCTTTGGTTTTTGCAAGTTTGATTATGTCTTGGTGACTTTCTTTTAAGATCTACCTTATGTGGAGTTCGATGGGTATCTTGGATAGATATCTTCTCATCTTTCAGGATATCAGGGAAGTTTTCTGCAAACAAATCTTCTACAATTTTCTCTGTATCTTCTGCTATCCCTCCCTGTTCTGGTACTCCAATCACTTGTAGGTTACTTCTCTTGATAGAGTGTCACATGATTCTTAAGGTTTCTTCATTTTTTAAAATTCTTTTATCTGATTTTTCTTCAAACATATTGGTGGCAAGTGCTTTACCTTCAAGTTCACAAATTCTGCCTTCCACTTGCTCAATTCTGCTCCTCTGACTTTCTATTGAGTTGTCTAATTCTGTAATTTTATTGTTAATCTTCTGTATTTCTAATTGCTGTCTGTCCATGGATTTTTTCAGCTTATTAAAGTTTTCATTATGTTCCTGAATAACCTTTTTAATTTCTTCAGCTACTTTATCTGTGTGTTCCTTGGCTTGTTCTACATATTGCCTGATGTCCTTCCTGATGTCTTGATGGGTTCTGTATATTAATCTTTGGTATTCTGCATCTGGTAATTCCAGGAAGGCACTTTCATCTAGAAGATCCCTTGAGTCTTTGTTTTGAGAGCTTGTTGAGGTGATCATGGTCTGTTTCTTTATGTGACTTGATATTGACTGTTGTCTCCAAGCCATCAATAGGTTATTGTATTAGTTAATTTTATGTTTACTTACTGTATCTTAGCTTCTTGCTTTGTTTTATTTTGATATGCCCAAATGGGTTGCTTGAGTGAGCTAGCTTGATTATTTTCACCTTTGGAGCTCTGATGTCCTGTCCCCACATGGTTAGAGCTGTTATTAGGTATATCAGTCTAGGAGTCCAATCAGTTTTCTTGTATGAATTCAGCTCAGGTGTCCAGGTAGCTGATCATCAAGTATGTGGTACAGGCTCTGTCCTACAGTCTTAGAGGGGCAGGGGTGATTGGTGTAGGTACCGGTATCTGCTTGCAGCAGGGGGTCATGCCCTGAACAAGGCAGGGGGCTGAGAATCGTCCCCCAAGTGTCTCTGAGGAAAGCATGTCCCTGTTCCCTAGAACATACAGGTGGGTGGGTCCTGCAGATGGACCACGGGCGCCCACTGCTTTTGCTTGTAGGGACTGGGAGGTACCAGTTGTCCTTGGACCCCTGTCACAGGTGGCTGGGTGACCTGAGTGGAGCCACTAGTCCTTAGGCCCCTGATGTGGGTAGGTGAGGACCCTGTTTAATAAGCAAAGTGGTGTGAAACATCAAACACCCACCTCTCCATCACACAACTGAAACAGTTGTAGTCTGCCAACAAGGGCCTGTTCTCCTGAAATAGGCCCACACAGGTCCATGGAGGGGGAAAAGGTACTCAAAGTCCACGGACCATTTATGCCTGGACAGAAGCCACTTCTGTTCTGAGCTGCCCCGGTTAGTGGAGCTGGCAAATTATCTTTTCCTCCAATTGTGAATTTATTCCTTCTCCAAGGCTGGGAGGATGGCTCTAGGTGCTCAACAGGGCCTATCTCAGGCCCAGGGAAATCAACAGCCTTGGAAGCTGGCTTGGGCGTCGGGGGTGTGGTAAAATATACGCAAGTACTTAGCTTTTGCCAAGAGTGCCATTCTTCTCTGGTTCCGGAAGTGTGAGTAGGCTGTGTGGCTGGCTGCTTCTCCCTGAGGAAACTGCTGCAGAATGCTAGTACCAGCCCACCACAGCTGCTCCTGGGAATGGTGCCTGAGGGCTCCCAGTGATTCTGGCCCGGTAACTCCTCTCTGCTTCTGAACCATCTCTTCCTCCCCCTGCCCCTCAGTTCATTTTCTAACTTTGCCTTTGATGTTCAGGACTCCTAGTTTGTCATAAATATACTCGTTTCATGTGTTTTTCCGGGTCTTTGTTGTAAGAGGGTTCGCCGGAAGTGTCTGTCTATTCTGCCATCTTGGCCCCAAGTTCTCCCAAGGGCTCCATGTCAATGCTGATCTTTTTTTTTTTTTTTTAAATAAAAACATAGTTGTGACTCTTAACCCAACAAGTTACTAGATATTGACTTGCCGTATACCTTAACAGTATCAAAAATGCAAGTATAATTATAGAGATTATTGTAAATGCTGCCTTCTACCACAAAACGATATTCAGAAACACACAATTACCTATTTTAGTACATGGCTCATTTTGACAGGTGTGTATTTGCATTTGGATCTAGGAACGTCCTTTGTGAGTGGACTGGGTACTTATAGAAGAGCTCCTTAATATTTTTCCATATGGAAGCTACTCTTTCATTTTCTATTTTCTTGAGATTACACAGGGTCAGTGAAAGAAGGAGAATGCTGGCAGTGCTGAATGCAGTGAAGACATTAGTGGAGAGTGGGTTGTGGAAATATTTTGAAACACTAGGTGCATGGTAACAAAAACCATATTGCGTAAATTTACCTTGGGTGACCTGTGCATTGGGAACAAGGATAGGATACATTCTCTTCTTTGGGGCTCCTTTCCCCATCACAATTTCCTCCACGCTTGCTCTGAGTATTTTCATCCTCTCTCTTTAATTACTACTTAGATGCTAACCACCCCAAATCTACCCATTCCTGCTTCCTTTTCCAAGCTCCAGGTTCCACAGATGCCTCAAATTCTGCTTTGCCTACTACCATTCTTCCTTCCTCTTCACTACTGCCAGAATTTTCACTGTGTTATGGTTTCTTTCACAACCTGTCCCCAGGCAACTTTCACACCTCACTCTTTTCCTCACACATCCTGTACTCTAGACAAGGAATGTTTATAAGTGAAGAGTGTTGATTCCATCTATCCTAAGTTTGGTGGTGTCTCCTGGGAAGTGGATGTTGGTATGTGGAAATGCATTCTAGTGGTTGCATATTTTCTCATCTTTCAAGAGAAGCAGTTTCCAAACTAAGACAGACTAGGAAGAAGGACCTGGCATTCTACTTCTGAAAAAAATGACCAGTGAAAGCCTTATGAATGGCAGTGGAACATTGTCTGATATAGTGCCAGATGATGAGTCCCTCAGGCTGGAAGGCACTCAAAAGACGGATGCGGAACAGCTGCCTCCTCAAAGTAGAGTTGACCTTAATGACATGGATGGAGTCAAGCTTTCAGGATCTTCATACAATGATGTGGCACGACTCAAAATGAGAAGAAACAGCTATAAACATCCATTAATTATCAGAATATGGAATGTACAAAGTATGAAACTGGGAAAACTGAAAGTCATCAAAAATGAAATGGAATGCATAAACATCAATATCCTAGGCATTAGTGAGCTGAGCTGGCCATTTTGAATAGACAATTAGATGGTCTGTTATGCCAAGAATGACAAACTGAAGAATGGCATCTTGTTCATCGTCAAAAAGAACATTTCAAGATCTGTCCTGAAGTACAATGCAGTCAGTGATAACCTACAAGGAAAACCAGTTAATATAGCTATTATGAAAATTTATCCACCAACCACTGAGGCCAAAGATGAAGAAATTGAAGATTTTTACTAACTTCTGCACTCTGAAATTGATCAAACATGCCATCAAGATACACTGATAATTACCGGTGACTGGAATGTGAAAACTGGAAACAAAGAAGAAGGAATGGTAGTTGGAAAATAGGCCTTGGTGTTAGAAATGACGCTGGAGATTGCATGATAGAATTTTGTTTACGACCAAAGACTTCATTGCAAATAACTTTTTCACCAACATAAACAGTGACTATACATGTGGACCTCACCAGATGGAATACACAGGAATCAAATCGACTACATCTGTGCAAAGAGGCGATGGAAAAACTCAATATCATCAGTCAGAAAAACACCAGGGTCGACTGCGGAACAGACCATCAATTGCTCATATGCAAATTCAAGGTGAAGTTGAAGAAAATCAGAACAAGTCCATGAGAACCAAAGTATGAACACGTGAGTATATCCCACCTGAATTTAGAGACCATCTCAAAAATAGACTTGATGCACTGAACGCTAATGACCAAAGATGAGATGAGTTCTGGAATAACATCAAGGACATCATACACGACGAAAGCAAAAGGTCATTAAAAAGACAGGGGAGAAAAAAAATACCAAAATGGATGTCAGAAGAGACTCTGAAACTTGCTCTTAATTTCAAGTAGCTAAAGCAAAAGGAAGAAATGATGAAGTAAAAGAGCTGAACAGAAGACTTCAAAGGGCGGCTTGAGAACACAAAGTATTATAATGAAATGTGAAAAGACCTGGAGACAGAAAATCAAAAAGGAAGAACACACTTGGCATTTCTCAAGCTGAAAGAACTGAAGAAAAAACTCAAGCTTTGAGTTGCAATACTGATGGATTCTACAAGGAAAATATTAAACAATTCAGAAAGCATCAAAAGGAAGATGGAAGGAATACAAAGACTCACTGTACCAAAAAGAATTGGTCAACCTTCAACCATTTTAAGAGGTAGCATATGACGAAGAGCTGATGAGAGTGAAGGAAGAGATCCAAGCTACAATGAAAGCACTGTCAAAAAACAAGGCTCCAGGAATTGATGAAATACCAATTGAGATGTTTCATCAAACAGATACAGTGCTAGAAGTGCTCACTGGTCTATGCCAAGAAATTTGGAAGACAGCTACCTGGCCAACCAACTGGAAGAGATCCATACTCGTACACATTCCAAAGAGAGGAGATCCAACAGAATGTGAAAATTATTGAACAAATCATTAATATCACATGCAAGTAAATTTTTGCTGAAGATCATTCAAAAGTGATTGCAGCAGTACATTGCCAGGGAACTGCCAGAAATTCAAGGTGGATTCAGAAGAGGACATGGAACAAGGGACATCATTGCTGATGTCAGATGGATCCTGGCTGAAAGCAGAGAATATCAGAAAGATGTTTACCTGTGTTTTATTGACTATGCAAAGGCATTCAACTGTGTGGAAGAATGGGTATTCCAGAACACTTAATTGTGCTCATGATGAACCTGTACTTAGACCAAGAGGCAGTCATTCAAACAGAGCAAGAAGATACTGCGTGGTTTAAAGTTAATAAAGGTGTGCATCAGGGTTGTGTCCTTTCACTGTACTTATTCAATCTGTATGCTGAGCAAATAATCCCAGAAGCTGGACTATATGAAGAAGAATGTGGCATCAGGATTGGAGGAAGACTCATTAACAACCTGCATTATGCAGATGACACCATCTTGCTTGCTGAAAGTGAAGAGGACTTGAAGCACTTACTGATGAAGATCAAAGAGCACAGCCTTCAGTATGAATTATACCTTGACATAAAGAAAACAAAAACCCTCACAAATGGACCAAAAAGCAACATCATGATAAACAGAGAAAAGATTAAAGTTGCAAAGTATTTCATTTTACTTGGAACCACAAAAAACCCCCATGGAAGCAGCAGTCAAGAAATCAAACGATGCATTGCATTGGGCAAATCTGCTGCAAAAGATCTCTTCAAAGTGTTAAAAAGCAAAGATGTCACTTTAAGGACTAAGGTGCACCTGATCCAAGCCATGGTGTTTTCAATTGCTTCATATGCACGTGAAAGCTGAACAATCAATAAAGAAGACTGAAGAGTCTTTGCCTTTGAATTATGGTGTTGCGAAGAATATTGAACATATTAGGGACTGCCAGAAGAATGAACAAATCTATCTTGGAAGAAGTATAGCCAGAATGCTTATTAGAAGCAAGGATGGTGAGACTTTGGACATGTTATCAGGAGGGACCAGTCCCTGGAGAAGGGAACCATGCTTGGTAAAGTAGAGGGTCAATGAAAAGGAGGAAGACCCTCAACAAGATGGATTGACATAGTAGCTGCAATGATGGGCTCAAGCATAAGCAAAGATTGTGAGGATCGTGTAGAACCAGGCAGTGTCTCGTTCTGTTGTATGTAGGGACACTGTGAGTTGGAACCGACTTGATGGCACCTAACAACAGCAATATTGTAGGCCAGAAAAAGAAAATTGTACCAGAGATCCAATACAGCCATCAAGCTGCCACTTTGTAGCTCTCTTCTAGACAAATAATTCTTAAACATTTTTATCATGGATCCTTTTTTCTCACAGGTCAACTACATACATGTCCAGATTCTCACTCTCTGAGACAGTTTGGAAGCACTGCTCCAGCCACAAAGGATCGGCCTCAAATACCCTGTACCCCTTCACTCCTGTATGTCTGAAATGGCTCTTCCTTTTAGTAATGTGACTACTGGTGCACAACTCATATTTTATAGCCCCCTAATACAGGCCCTCAAAAAATCCTTCTATAGGTATTTTTATTCTCTGGTGTGCCTTCTCTTCTTGAGTAACTCTTCATCATCCTTCAGTACTCAGCTTAGTCTTTGCCGTATTCCTGTCCTTGCTTTTTCTTCCTCTCACTCATATACCACCTGTTTGCCCCTAACCTAGCACTTACCATACCATGTGGTAATGGCATCTTTCCATCTCTATTCCTCCTCTGTGCCTTTCCTGTCCTCTGGTAGATACTGGGGACAAGAGGAGATAAACCTAAAAGTCCAATACTTAGTAGAAGTAAATGACAGTAGATACTAGCAGCTGGAGCGTAGTCAGGCAAAATTCTCTTGAGTAAGCTGATGCATGAGCTAAATCTTAAAAAAAGCAGCCAGATTAAAAAGACAGTGACAAATAGTTAGAAACAAGAGTTTAGGAGTCAGAACTGAGCCTCAGTTTTCTCCTGAGTAAAATAGAGATAATACTAATGCCTACCTTATGCGTTTTTAATGATAATAAAATAAAATACCTAGTAAAATAAAATACCTAGTACCACCCTCCAAAAAAAATTGCTGTCGACTTGATTCCAACTGACAGCGACCGTATAGGACAGAGTAGAACTGCCCCATAGGGTTTCCAGCAATTTCAGCTGAGGCATGGAGGCCTTGATCTGCTGATGGGTCCAAGGTGCACAAAGGGAAAAGAAACATAGGGAGAAAAGTAAAGTGAGCTAGAGAATCTCAAAGAGAGGCACTTGGTGGGAGAGGAGAGGAAGATGATGGGGTGGAGTTGGTCATTGGGAGGGATTCGTTAAACAGCCTTAGAGGACGCTCAGCTCTGAGATTGTCTTATAGCCCTAAATTACTTCTCCTTGCTCCCGTTTCAGCAGTTCTTGACGTAACTTCACAATTCACAGAGAACACGTCAATCTGGGTCATTGTGGGAGCTTTTCTCTCAGAAGGACCTCTTGGCAACTTTTCTACTCAGACTTTCTCACTCATAGTCATTGGGTCAACACCTTTCTCCAGCTAATATCTAACCAGGAAGAAAACTTTTTGAGCCAGGTACAAGTGTCTGGGGGACATGAATGAAAACAATAATGATGGAGTTAATGCTATCACTTCCTGGTGTTCTAAAGAATTTATGGAGTCCGGTGGGCACAGTAATAATTTTTAAATAAAAAACTTAAGAATCTGATTTCACGTACCAAAAACCAAATCACACCCACTGCTGTTGAGTCGATTCTGACTCATAGCGACCCTATAGGACAGAGTAGAACAGCCTGATAGAGTTTCCAAGAAGCATCTGGCGGATTCGAACTGCCGACCTCTTGGTTAGCAGCTGTAGCACTTAGCCACTATGCCACCAGGGTTTCCCTGATTTCACACAGCATTTTCAAAATAATGAATTTATTTATGTTAAAATATGATAGTCATAAAATAAATATTTAACTGTAATGTAATAAATTAAGATCCTAGCAACCAATAAAGTTACATTATAGTGGGTTGCCTCACAAACTCGAAGATAAATGGTTACTAAGGAGGGGTTATTTTAACTTGTGGGATGAAAAGTTAAGTAGTGTATTCACACGTTCATTCAATTCCTTTTACACAATTTCTAATAAAATTTTATCACTTACTTCAAATCGTTTTAGTCAGATCAGTTCAGCCAATACTCAGTGACTGCCTCTTACAGGTCAGCGCTAGGTGCTGGGGATAAAGGAGTAAGGAAGTCAGGCATCTCTGCACTCTCTGAGCTCAGGGTCTATGGGGAAAGGCAGACATGGACAGAAGCGAGTACAGTGCAGTGTGGTGAGTGCTTAAGTGCTCGGCTGCTAATTGAGAGGTCGGCTGTTCAAACCCACCAGCTGCTCCATCGAAGAAAGGTATGGTAATGGTAGTCTGCTTCTGTAATGATCACAGCCTTGGAAACTCTATGGGGCAGTTCTACTCTGTCCTACACGGTTGCTGTGAGTTTGAAGTGACTCCACGGCAATAGGGCTGATAGGTGGTGAGTGCTAGCAGCAGAGGAATGAAAAGGATCAGTGCTGAGCCCAGTAACTGAAACTTGGGGTGTCACAGCAGGCTTCCCAGTGGCAGCATCCCTCAAATTGAGATCTGGGGAGTAAGAGTTAGCTGGGCAAAAACAAGGAGGAGAGTGTTCCATGAACAGGAAACGTGGACAAGAAGGCTTAGACACAATTGTGGAACTGAAAGAAGCTTCTATGGCTGTAGGTGGAACAGGAGACTGCCATCGTGATGTTCCTAGTAGGACTTGATCTGATTGACATTTGAGAGGAGTGATTCTGGCTGCAGGAATGGATTGGAAGCGGTGAGTCTGGTGTCAGGACATTTAGGAGGCACTTTGCTAAAACTCAAGTGAAAAAAAAATTGTTTTCCCTAAGGTCAGGGTAGTAGGCATAGAGAGAAACCACTATCATGAAGACAGCACAGAACTTCAACCCGGGGTAAAGAAGGAAAAGCTGACAGTCCTTCAGTGTATGTGTTGCTTCCAGGAAAAACATTTGGCATATCTACATGAATATAAACCTTCTGTTGTGGGACATGCGGGGGTGTGTGTGCCTGTCTGTGTAGGTGTGTCTGTGTTTTGATTGACAGGCCTGCGTTCCCACGAGTGGACATTAATCTTCTTTCTTCCTACTTCTCTTAGGAAGCCATCTGTGGTGTTACTCTTGCACAGATGTTTATTTTTTTTGTTTTTATTTTTTACATTAAATGAAAGAAAACACCCTCAATCACAAAGACTTAAGTGCCTCAGGTGAGTTAAATCATATATTAAAAAAATATATACATTATTTCTTATGCTTTTAATGCCTAATTCTTTCCTACTTTTCTCTTTTGCTGGTTTCATTCATTGCATTCAAGACCATGTTTGCAATTTCTACACATCATTTTTCCTACCTGATTCCAGACCACTGGCTGTGTCATGCGTATGTGATCTCCATTCTTTATCGTTCCGACTTTATGACTCTACTCTGTTACTCTCCTTTATCAGATTATTTCTAGGCTACATCATTCTCAGCACTAGCATACATACCTTGGGTCTGGTCACCCTTATTATCCTGTTCAGTAATCTAGGAGCCTGTAAAGCTTAAGAGCTTGGGCCCTGCAGGTGGACAGGCTAACTACAAATCCTTGTTCTTATATTTGCTAGCCATGTGAACTCAGGTCAATAACCTTAATTTCTTTACGCTTCAACTTCCTCTCCTTTAAAATGAAGTTGATAACAATAGCAGTTACCTCACATTGTTGTTGACAGGATAAATTAAATCACTTAATACAGTAAAGTGCTTTGAATAGCGTCTGGAACATAGAAAATGCTCCATAAAGGTTAGATACAAGTTCATACGTACTCTCATCTGACCCATGCTTCTAGTATTTAGTTAAATATTAATGTTGCTAATACTATTTCCTTTTTTTATTCTCCTAGCCAGAATAATTTTTATGCTGTTTTCTCTAGAGTTGTAACAAAACTGAACTTTATAAAATTTCATTGCATTTTAAGAATAAAGTTTAATATGCACTGTCAGGCTGTACTATGTATAATAGAAAGTGAAAAATTTGCTTATGATAATTAAAAATATCTAGGACGTTTAGAATTAATCTTCAGTTTGTAGGATGTAGGAGGCTTTCTGGGGAGATTGGCATAAGCAGACAGTTGAATTTCAAATCAGGCTGGGAGAACATTTTGTGCTGGATAGAGAATCCCATTTCTGACTAATTACTGCCAGTCTCCACCTTTCGTCACTTCCAATTTCACCATCTCTCAGTGCTGTCCAATTGAGAGCCAGGCTTCACTTCTCCCTGACTGTTCATTTAGCAGCGTCCACACAGGCACAGGGAACAGTGTGTGCAGTAGGATGCTGTCTCACGCCTGTCGTAGGTCTTCTCTCCAGCGGGAAATGTTCTAAAGCGTATTTGGTAAACCCAAATGCCCAGCGTATCCTGAAAGAACTAGGAATCTTGAAAGGACATGTGAGTTATTTGTATCTTTCAGTTCAACATCTACCATATTTTTATGCAAATACTGTGCCTCTTGTTCGTTTCTTTGCCAGCAGCTCCCTCCCCGTGGGAAGTATTTTTGTAAGCGCAGCTACGGCAATTCTTTTTTACATATTGCTGTAAAAATATTGGCATTTAAAAAAATTGGCGTAACAGCATTTACGAAAATACCTCCGGATGGGAGGGCGTGCTTGGCAAAGACATGTAGAAGGCACGCGTTATTTACATAAAAATGTGGTAAATAGCGTTTTGTACATATTAACCTGTTGCTGTGAAACCTGAGTGGTGGCAACCCCGTGTGTCAAAGTAGAGCTGGACTCCACAGGGTTTTCAGTGGCTGAATTTTCAGAAGCAGATCATCAGGCCTCTCTTCTGAGAAAGCTCTGGGTGGACTTAACCAACCTTTAGGTTAGCAGCCAAGTATGTTAACAGTTTGCACCACACAGGAAGTCTGTTTGTACATAGTAGAGTTTCCATGAATACTTGACTGAAGGAATGAACAAATAGATGGATCTTTGAATACTACAGGTACAGAAGAATTTTTGTAGTGTTACATATTGTACTACACTTAGGTAAGGTGTAACCTTGGGGGAAACTGGGTGAAGGGTACACAAGAATTCTCTATAATGTTTTTGCAAGTTATCATGAATCTATCTCCATTTAAGGTGCTCCTTTTGGTTTTGGGGAATTGGAGTATAATTAGGGAGTTTCTACGGAGGAAGCCTGTAGTTCCAAGAGGGCTTATATGGCAAGAAGAGCTTAGTGAAGTCTTACTTCAATTTCTAGGTTCAGAAATTCATCTTGTCAGTTACCAGCAAAAGTCCATCTCTTGGAAACTAGCATATCCTAAATGAGAGACTAGAGCCCTGGGGCACAGTGGTTAAGTGTTCAGCTGCTAATCAAAAGCCTGACAGTTCGAATCCACCAGCCGCTCCTTGGAAACCGTATGGGGCAATTCACTTTGTCCTGTAGGATCCCTATGAGTCAGACTCGACTCAATAGCAACGGGTTTGCTTTATATTTTTTTTAGTGCATAGACAAGGAACCCTGGTGGTCCAATTATTAAAGCAGTTGGCTGCTAACCAAAAGGTCAGTGGTTTGAACCCACCGGCTTCTCCTGGGACAAAAGACCTGATGATCTGCTTCCATAAAGATTACAGCCTAGGAAACCCTATGGGACAGCCTAGGAAACCTATCCTGCAGAGTCACTTTGAGTCCGAACCCTACGGCACATGACAACAACAGTGTATAGACAGAGTGCCTGGGTGTGGGTGAGGGCACATGGCACCCGTGACAATGTAATGTTTGTATCTCTCTTGTACTATCACTGTTACACTGGAAAATGCACAGACCTGTATCTTTGTGATGCTTTCATAGATCAAGGACTGTAGATCAGAGCCTGGGGAATATGGACCATTCTGTCCCTCTTTACTGTGTCCCTAAGAATGTCAATATATACATTTAGAGACTACAGTATGACTGAATGTACTTTCCAGAATCAGGGTAACTGGGGAGCCATATTGTAACTTGGGTTGTGATTTTTCTTTAGAAATTTTTCATAATGTTTAAGCGGTTTGTCTAATTAATCTTCAGATTAACAAGTAAAAGACATTAGAGCTTGTTGCAGTCTCTAAACAGGTATTCTACCCAATGTGTACAGGAGCGAGCTAGGATCCACAAGAGTTTGCAGTTAATTGGAATTTCCAGAATTCTCAGCAGAAGGAGTTCCTTGACTGGGTCAATTGCTACGTGATTTGTTTTTAAGTATTAATGACTGTTAGTGCAGAGTTTTCACTGCGCTGCTAGGTTGCTGCGAGTTGTTGGGTTCACTCAAGAGATCCATACATGCGACTCTGAGATTCCTCGGACTATCGATTTTCAATACTAGATTTGAAAGTACAGCTGCATCAAGGTTGAAGCAGGAAGCATTCAGACATGCACGTATGCTTCAACTCCCACCCTTTATGCATATGGTAATTTATACACAATTTGAGCGAACAGTGATATTTAAGGAGTGGTATCCATTTTTTTTTAATCCATTTATGATGCTGTGTTAAATAAATAGTTTTTATCATATTGTAAAGGAAGGTGAAATTCCTGGGTTTTTTTAAAATGACACAGCATTATTTTATTTAAATGTGTATAAGCCCGTTCTTCTCCTCTAATGTAACTAAGAGCTTGAAGTATGTTTACTAGTAACTACAAGCTTTTTGTAACATGTTCACCTGAGTTCTACACCACTTCTTTCTTACCCAGTGTTTTCCTACTGAAACCTGGAAACAGGGTAAGCGGGCCTTCAGGCCTTTTGCCCTGCTTACGTGGGCTGATGTTTAAAAAGCTTGAGAGGCACTGATCTAAGGAAACCTATTAAAATATTATTTGCTAAATGTTTGATGCTTTTTACAGCTAGTATTCATTTATATCAAATTTATGATTTGGTAGAGTTGAAATATACATAAAATATGCATGCTTTTATCATACTTTGATAATACTTGGAGCATAATTTTTCTCTTAGATTGCTAAGCAGATTTTTGGCTTTATTTTTTTCTCACTGGACATATTGAAGGTCACAGAATACACAGTCATCATTCCTGTGTAAGACCTTCACTCACTGTAGAAACTTACGTTTTAGCTACATATTACAGTGAAAATGGGGATGCTTGTAATTATAAAAAAAGGCTTTCAGCTGAGCTAACTAATGGCCCTGGTGAAAACGATTGCTGCTTGAGAAAACGAGACAGATATGCAAATATATTCTGACAGATTTATACAGAGAACTCTAATTCATCACATGAGAAAGGCGTGCCAAATTTATTAAGCAAAAAGCATATTTAATGCATATATGCATGGTAGTTTTATATTCTAAATAAAACTGCTTATCAATCCCTTAACACTTCACTTTCATGTTTCAAATACGATGGTTTTCTTTTCTTTTTTTTCTGTGTTCTTCTTGTATACATTAGAAATACTGGTCCCAGATATATGATATTTTGGTTTTCTTGAGAAGCAGCATGAGTAGTAGAAAGATGACAACTGGGCTTTGCTTTAGTTTAGACCTCTGCAAAACCTGTTGCCCTTGAATTGATTCCGACTCATAGTGACCCTACAGGACAGAGTAGAACTGCCCAACAGGGTTTCCAAGAAGCAGCTGGTGGATTTGAACTGCCGACCTTTTGGTTAGCAGACATAGCTCTTAACCACTGTGCCATCAGGGCTGCAGTTTAGACCTCGGGGGCTGCTAATTCATCATGTGACCTGGGGCAAATCATTTCACCTCTTTGAGCTTCAGTGTCCTCACCTGTGAGGTGAGAATGATGATAACATCTACCTCATGGGTTTGTTGTGGGATTTCGCATACTGGACTAAGGTCCCCAGAAGAGTACAGGAATCACAAAGTAGGTGCTCAGCGACAGTTAATTCCTTTTCCTATTCTGCCTTAATTTTATTCGGCACATTTTATCACCAAGGCACTGGCGCATTCTCATACTTGATACCACCCAAAGAAAACTGCTGAAAAATGGTAACTCTCAAAACTTTAGAGAAAGTACCAGATACACTGTGCTACTTTTCATTTTTCACAAACTCCAGAGTTCTTCTAACATCTGGTCTGATAATCCTTGCTTCATCCCCGGACAGCTGACCTTTCATTTTACTATGTACCCGTAAGCCATGCTTCACCAGCCACAGCCTAAAATCCAAATAAATCTGCCAGTATTTCATTGTTCTCCAGAGCAAGCCAGCCCTGTTGCTACTTAATTCTCCAGCTATATGACAAATATCCCCTGTGAATTAATTTTGATCCATTTTTGAAGGCTCCTGTGCACATGAGCATGTTATAACTCATATGCAATGGCAGAGGCAAACCCTTACACAAAAAACAGCCTCAGAATCTAATCTAACCGCGGAAGTCCGTGTTTTCAGCTATTCCAATTTGCAAATAACTTTAGTAGTAATGGAAATCATGTTCTAGAATGACACTAACTAAAGCTAGCTGTCTGTCGGGGGACATTACGCCCATCTTCCTCCTATAGCTGCTTTCTCCATGTTCACACCCCTACAAGCCCTGAAACACACTCTTTTACACTTGGATTAGTGAATGCCAAGTTATCAGCGGACGGTGTGAAAGTAATGGTGATGATGACAATGCCAATAACAGAAGCTAACATTACTGAACACTTACTATGGCCACATACTGTACAAAAGCCTTTACTAATATTATTAGACTTAATTATCTTAACAATATCACATGGAAGGAAATAGTCTTATTAGTACTCCTACAATTTGGAATTGACTCGATGGCTATATATATATATATATATATATATATATATATTTCAACCCCTCTTGTGTTTAAATAAACAAGGAAGACAAGGCAATAATAAGTGAATAAACAGGGAAGTTAGGCGAATTGTCCAAGTTCACAAAGCATGCATCGGCATCTGACTTTATCGCCTGCCTCGGTACCCCCTAGACACACTTTCCCGTTCCCAAATGCTGTGAACAACACAAAATTAATTTCCTCTCACTGTGCTGTCCTGATTTCTGCATGGATTGCTGTCAGTGGCTTTCGATTATGATTATGTTCCACGATGTTATATACATTTTACACTGGAATCAAATACATACACACAAGTAAAAAGAGTTTCATTAAACAATAGCTGACATTATTATATGTGATACACTTTGATATTCTCTATTCTATACAGTCCTGGTCTATTTTTTTTTTTTTTTACTTAACAAATTGCTAGCAGTGACCCAGTAACTCGAATCATGACCTACTATTAGATATAAAATACTTAAAATTAAAATCACTTAATGAATTAGGAAAAGGTCAAAATGTCTATCACTTTGTTTCCTTCCTTCCTTATTTACTCCCATCCAAGACCATTTTACCTAGTTAAAAACCACGAACTTAACTTAGAAGTTGCTGGTTTGAATCAATATACAGGTGCTGTTGTTGTTGTGTGCCGTTCAGTTGATTTTGACTCTTAGCAAACTTGCAGGACATAGTAGAACTGCCTCACAGGGTTTTCAAGGCTGTAAATTTTACAGAAGCACCATTTTCCTGGGGAGCAGCTGGTGGGTTCAAACTGCTGACTTTTCGGTTAGCAGCTGAGCTCTTAACCACTGCGCCACCAGGGCTCCTTCAATATACAGTAGAAGTATCATTTAAGGAGGAATAGTTTTTGAAATGTAGTGAAATGAAAAGCTTTACGCGTTGTTATTCAAATTTCTACACGCATATGTATACATATACATGTATGTATTGGTTGTTCTTGGGTGCCATCGAGTCAATTTGCGACACCATGTGGCCAAGTAGAACTGCCGCATAGGGTTTTCTAGGATGAAATTTCTACAGGAGGAGACTACCAGGTCATTCTCTCCCAGAGCCACTGGGTGAGTGCAAACCGCTGACCTTTCAGTTAGCAGCAGGGACAGCTTAAATGTTGCATCACCAGGGCTCTTTATATACATATTAGACCTTTCCATATCTTGTTTCATTTAAGACAGAGGCATTTTCTGCAGGAACTGATCTTAGGCTGAGCAGAAGCTGGGGCTGCTAAGGCGTGCCGTGTAGGGGAAGCTGACTTCAGTACATCCAGCCTTGGGCTAAACACTCAAGAATGTACTTGCTTGTTCTGCGTTCACCCTTGCACCTGGAATGCAGACAGGCTTTACCAGAGATGCAGGGATAGCTGGTGGTGGGTGGCAAAGCAGGAAGCTTTACTCCTCATGTAGAGGCCGATGGGACCCTCGTTCTGTCTGGCTGTGTCCCCAGCAGCAACAGTCGCTGCAGGGAACGTGGGGGGCCTGGGGAGGCTACACAGCCTCTGGGAATCAGCTGTGTTTTCTTCCACTAGTATGACAGTAACTTTATCATCTGCCATTAGACCAACTCGACATCCTTAAACTGTGTCATTCGGCATCTTTCCATCACTCATGTCACTGTTCCCCTGTGACAACCACACATCTTCCTTTAGATCCTAAGCCTAACTTCAATGAGCTCTCAAACAAGCCCCAAAGCCAAAACGAATCTTATTTTGCCATGTGTCCCATTTACAGTGACATTTTCATTCATTTTTTATTTTTATTTTGTTTTGCCATTCCAACATTTTTTTATTGTGGTACAAATATATATAACAAGACATTTGCCAGTTCGACAATTTCTTACATGTACAATTCAATGACACTGATTACGCTCATGAAGTTGGGCAACCACCACCACCATCCTTTTCCAAATTATCCCGCCACCATTCACGTAACTCAGTGCTCCCTAACAACGTTACTGTTATTATTATCATCCCCCCGGCCCATGCAGTGCCATTTTTAAAATCTTGTTAAGAAGGAGTTCTTACAGTTTCTTTTTGTCTACTGCTTGGAGCTCTGTTATGCTTTTTTTTTTAATTTTATGATTTCAAGGCTGGAATAGAATCTTGCGGGATAATTTGTCTCTTTTTGGTTTACATAAATTGTTATTGTTGTTGGCTCCAACTTGTGATGGCCCCAGGTGTGCGGAGTAGAACAGCACTCCACAGGGTTTTCAAAGGTTTGGTCTTTTGGAAGCCGATTGACAGGCCTTACTTTCAAAGTGCCTCTGAGTGGGTTTGAACTTCTAACCTTTTGGTTAGCAGTCCAGTGCTTAACCATTTATGCCATCAGGGGCTCCTTTATGTACATTGAAACCCCGAAGTTCTAGTGCAGTTCTGGGGTAGAGTCTAGGGCGCTGGTTCTCAGCTGAGGGCAGTTGTACTTCCCAGGGGACAGTCGTTAGTGTTAACATCTGGAGACATTTCTGGTTGCCATGGCGGGGAGCAGAGGCTATGCTTCTTGCACCTAGTGGGTGGAATCTTGGGAAGCTGCTGAACACAGAACAACCCTCCCTCCGCCAAACAAAAAATTATCCTGCCCTAAATGTCAATAGCGCTAAAGATGAGAAACCCAGAACTAGAACTAACAGAACTTCTCCAATATTCTCCTTGGCTCTTATTTTCCCTTTAGGATCTAAATTAGATGTTGTGTCTTCTTTGAAGCCTTCTGAATTCAGATAATTAAATCTATTAATTCCTCCTCCTGCACTCACAGAGCACTTAGCTTCTAACCCTGTTGATATGCTTTATTTCCGTATCTTCTGAAAGGCTTGTGTGATTTTTATATACAAATTTGTTTTTCCCTATTAGTTTTTTAAGAGCCTTGAGGGCAGGGAACAATGTTTAACTCATATGTATGATGTGTTATGTAAATCCTGAACCTAGTCCAGTCTAATCTGTCTCTTGTAGGGCAAAAGGAGAACATCAGCAACCCTGCTCCACATACACACAACCTCTGTTAGTTATCTAGTGCTGCTATAAAAGATACATCACTTTAAGAAACACAAATTCATTTTCTCATAGTTTAGGAGGCTAGAAGTCCAAATCCAGGGTGCCAGCTCTAAGAGAAGGCTTTCTCTCTCTCTCAGCTTTGGAGAAAGGTCCTTGTCTCTTTTGAGCTTCTGTTTCTGGGAGATCTTCATGTGGCTTGGTATCCCTCTCCCCTCACCTTTGCTTCTCTTGCTTGCTTGTTTAACCTCTTTTATATTTCAAAAGGGACTGACTCAAAACATGCCCTACAATACTCCTGCCTAATTAACAGAACAAAGACAACCATTCCCGAATGGGATTATAACCACCAGCACAGAGGTTAGTTAGGATTTACAACACATATTTTTGGTGGACACAATTCAATCCATAACACTCTCATAACAAACTTCCGGAGGTGAGTCCATGAACTACATACAGCTGTTTTATCAACTCTTAACTTCCAGAAACTATGGTGAGTCAGAATTTGTTCTGATAATGAGTGCATTTTTTTTTCTAAATTCGTTCTTTAATGTTCCAAATTTAAACACTGTAATGATTTATGCACTGAGAGCTGCTGTCAAGATTTCTAAGTGGAGCTCAAGGGCAAAGCAATGTTCATGTAACCCTTTTCCAAATTATCCTCTCTTGCTCATAGTTTGTCCTGCTGGCTCCCATTGCCATCACTTCCCAGCCCACCCCATCCTGAAGTGTGCCAGGCACCCACAGGTCTCCCTACTCGAGCCCAGGTTGTTTGCGCAGCCACGAATGTCCTCGCTTTTTATCCCCCACCTCTGGAAGTCCCACACTTCCTTGTGAATCCATGCTTATGGCCCTTGTTTATGCTACCTTCTTTCCCTGGTTCCTTAGCGCTAGTTTTACTCTTAGCTAAATTTTCAGAAAATATTGCCAGTGCTTCTCTGACTGCAGTAAATTCATTTTCTCTTATACATAAAGTAGTTTTTGTTTGTTTGTTTTGTTTTCTTTTATAGCTGTTCCACTACACTGAGGTTCCAAGTTAGGAAGCTTGTGTATCATTCACACCGCTAGATCCTGCAAAGCGAAAGTATTCTATAATTGTTGTTTGAGTGAATGAAGGTATGCAAGTATGGAGGCACGAATCAGTCAGGAAAGGTTAAGTCTTCTAGAAAGGGAATCAATCCAGGGAAAAGGGGCTATAATTCATTTGGCAGTGACCACATTTCAAAATTGTACAAGTTAAAAATTGGATGTTAGGGAGAGGAGTTAGGGTATGTATTCTAAAATTTAGATGTAAAAAATATCCAATATCCTAATTTTTATAAATATTAAATATTAGTAGCTTTAAAACTGATTTTAATTTGTATAGAGATAAAAATTGCTATAATAAAGTAATGGAGAAAATATTGAAATTGTAAAAGATTTCACTTTACTTGGATCCACAATCAATGCCCATGGAAGCAGCAGTCAAGAAATCAAATGACGCATTGCATTGGGCAAATCGGCTGCAAAGGACTTCTTTAAAGTGTCGAAAAGCAAAGATGTCACCTTGAAGACTAAGGTGCTCCTGATCTAAGCCATGGTGTTTTCAATCACCTCATATGCATGTGAAAGCTGGACAATGAACAAGGAAGACCGAAGAAGAGTTGACGCCTTTGAATTATGGCGTTGCCAAAGAATACTGAATATACCATGGGTTGCCCAAAGAATGAACAATTCTGTCTTGGAAGAAGTATAGCCAGAATGTTTCTTAGAAGTGAGGATGGTGAGGCTTGCATTGTGTACTTTGGACATGTTATCAGGAGGGTCCAGTCCCTGGAGAAGGACATCGTGCTTGGTGAAGTAGAGGGTCAGTGAAAAAAGAGGGAAACCCTCAATAAATTGGATTGACACTGTGGCTGCAACAACAGGCTCAAATATAGCAAAGATTGTGAGGATGGCGCAGGACTGGGCAGTGTTTCATTCTGTTTACGAGGGTCGCTATGAGTTGAAACCAACTTGATGGTACCTAACAACAACAACAACAATAATAAAATATATTCTTTAGAATATTCTCTTGGTTAATTGCCATTTAACCTTCCTATACATCAGCTCTTCCCTTCTTTTCTCTGATGTATAAGTTTTTTGATGCCACACATGGTGAAGCAATGTTCTCTAACATGGTTTGTGTAATGATAGCTGAATCCCCATCTGGAAATTCAATAAAGAGATCACTAAATGTCCTAAGAATTTTGAGGCAAAGGAGGAAAAGGTAAAGGACGCAGGAGAAATGTAAGGGAAAAACATAATATGAGTATAAACTGTCACTATCTTTATAAGACAGAAATTTCACAAAGCACTGTTTAACTATTCCAGAAATTTCTAAAAATTTACCTTAAGGAAATAATTATGGATATCCATAAAGTTACAATGTTACAAGTATATGTATACCTAGGGTTTATAAAGGGATGTAAAAAAATAGTATCTAAAAGGAAACTTCTTGCCAAATAAGTTATACATCATAATTACTGAGACATTCATGCAGTTAAGTTCTACGCAGATAATAAAATGACGCTATCTAGTGTTTTAATGATGGAAACCCTGGTGGCATAGTGGTTAAGTGCTACAGCTGCTAACCAAAGGGTCAGCAGTTCAAATCCGCCAGGCGCTCCTTGGAAACTCTATGGGGCAGTTCTACTCTGTCCTATAGGGTCGCTATGAGTCAGAATCGACTCGACGGCACTGGGTTTGGTGAGTGTTTTAATATTTAGAAATACTTTCACAATATATATGCCTTCAGCATAGAAGGCACAGCCGTAGCACTTAACCACTACGCCACCAGGGTTTCCTAATATTGGTAGATATTTTAATATTCAGGTATTTATTTTTTTAAATATATTATTGTCTTTTAGGTGAAAGTTTACTCAGAAAATTAGGGTCCCCTTTAACAAATTTTATACAAATCGTTCCATGTGTCAGCATTCTCGTTACTTCCATTCTGTTTGTTCTGTTTCCATGATCTAGCTTCCCTCTTCCATAGCTGATGGTTTAAGAGAGCAAATTACTCATGGGTGACATTGTGTATTTTATGAGCCAATCTACTATTTGGCTGAAAGGTTACTCCCACAAGTATCCTCAATTCCAAGTTCAAAGGGTATCTTAGGGTGCTAACTAACCTTGGGCGTTACTCTACTCTCTATGTGTCCAGTAAGTCTGGCCTTTCATAGGAATTTGAATTTTGTTCTATATTTTTTTCCCATTCTCCCTGGGACCTTCTATTGCATAGGTAATGGTAGCCGGGCACCACCTAGTTCTTTGAGTCTCAATATTCACACATTTTAGAATTACATAACGTGCCCATTTTCTCAGTGTTATGCTCACTTATAGTACATGCTTAGTATTCTTTGATTATTTAACTTGCCTTTTTTTTTTTTAAATCATTTTGTGATTAACTTAAAGTATAAAATTTGGGTTTATATAATAGGTTTCATACAAGTTAATAAATCACTATGTCTTTATAACCCATTTAAATATAAAATTCAAGAGAACTAGGAAATGCCATTTTTAGAAATAGTGATATTCACTCATTATACCCAGAACCCAGGTATGAGTCGGAATCGACTCGACGGCACTGGGTTCTGGGTATAGTGAGTGAATATTGCAAAAATTACTGATCGGGCAGTTTAATTTTAGTGTGTCTGAAGGTCTTCCCTCAAAACATTTCTTCTAGAGAAAGTGGGGTTTTCTCCCATTGTAGTCATTTTGAGTGTGCTACACACACACACACTAATCTGCTTATATCACTGACTTCGGAGTCATTTCACAGAAAGCTTCTTTATCTTCCTATATTCCACAGCCATTTTCCTCATTATAAAATTACTTTTCATACATTATATTATGTACTCTTCAGAGAATTCACATGCCCTTATTAAAATACAATGGATAATCGTATGGGCATGAGATGTGATACTCTCATTTCTAAAAAGATGACTTCACTAACTTGCCTCTCACTAAAGAGAATCATGATTTGTTTCCAACGAATGTCATTCATCCTTCATTTGGGCTTTTAGAGACTGAGAACAGTTGAAAATAAAAATAGACTGATATTTTGCTTGGGCCCAGAAGCAAATGTTCCTTCATTGCTTTATAAGTTTAACCTACACTATGCTGCAAAATGTCCCACAGTAGTTTGGAAATGATAATTACTTATTCCACTACAACACCAGTAAGATCACTATAAAATGTTTTTAATTTGGCCCAGTAGAACTACAGAACCATAAATTTGAGACTTGGTTGAGTCTTTAAAAGCCATCGAGTTCAATCCCCTCAACTTAGAGATGGGGCAACTAGAAAGCTCAATTTGGAAAAATAAAATGTCTATAATTACAGTATTTGCTCCTGCTTAGTTATTATATTAACATTAATATAACATTAGGACTATAACTCATACTTTTCTCCTTTCTTCCTTTTTTTCTTCAAGACTTCCTTTCCTTTCCTTTTTATTTATCTGTTACCTTTTCAATTAATTACCCTTTCATACTCTATATCAGTGTTCTTACCACTAGGTGCTCATTAGAATCACACTGGGAGCCTTTGAAAGATAACAGTGCCCAAGCTCCACCTCAGCTGGACAAAATCAGAGTGTCTAGGCACGGGGACCAGGCATCAGTGTTTTTTTAAAAACACCCTCCAAGTGATACTAACTAATGCAGACCCAGGGTTGACACACAAAGTTTCAACGAGTGGGCTAAAAAATATCACCAGAACCAGAATGTTCATTTTCTTGACGGGGTTCCCTTTTGAACTCCAGTCCTACAAAAAGAATTTGCTGAATATTTGCAGTTGAGTATTTCACTGTCTCCTGAATCATATGCTAGGTAACATGGAGTTCTCTCTTCCGTACCATCCTCCTCCTCACCATCCCAATTCATCACCAGTTCAAATGGGAAAACTAGGTAACAGTCACCAAGTCCTCTTGTTCCCTTCTTTCCAATGCCTCTAAAATCTAGCTGTTCTTTCTCATTCTCAGAACCAGAAATCCAGGTCAAGCTGTTATCACCTCATGGGCATACTGTGGAGACAGCTTGGTCAATAGTTTCCTTCCCAAGATTTAGTCTGCATAATGCTACCAGGGCGATGCTGTCACTTCTTCAATTCCCTCTCCTCGCCCCTCGACACTTGGTTTATGTGAGAATCGGACAAGTTTAAGCTCCTAATCTTGGAATCCAAGAACTTGGGATAAACCTACCATTCCAAAGGTACTCCCATTATCTTATTTCAGTTACGTCTTTGGGCTTCCATCCCAAACAAGCCCCCCATTGAGCCTTCAAGGCTTTGTGTTTGTCATTTTTCTAAACGTGCTCGGCCCTCTCCTCATACTTTATGGTTGTTGTCATTAGCTAATGTAGAGTCAGCTCCCAACTCAATGTGACCCCGTGTGTTACAGAGTAGAACTGCCCCACAGGGTTCTGTTGTCATCTTTATGGAAATAGTTCACTAGGCCTTTCTTCCATGTAGCTACTGGCTGGTTGTGAACTGTCAACCTTTAGGTTAGTAGTCAAATACAAACCACTTGTGCTACCCAGGTTCCTCCTCATTCCTTCACCTCTCGAAATTTGACTTGTTCTTCAGGACTTGGCTAAAATCTGACTCATTCCTGAAATCTTTCTTAACACTCCCAAGAAGGCACTCACACTGTCTACACTCACCAAAACCAGGGGCATTGTTTCATCCAGGCACTGTTTACTATGAACAATGCATGTCTTCAATAACGATTGAATATTTCATTAGTTGCTTAACACTGAAGAAAAAAAAAACCCAGTGTTTTTCATCTATATGACAAAAACTGACTTAATTTTGCACATGACTTATCATGTGCCAAACATAGTATTATTATCTAATTTCATTCTTATATCAGTTTGTGAGGTAGAGGCAATTATTATCTCCATTTTCACAGATGAGTAAACAAAATCTTAGAGACTTTAAGTAACTTGTGAAAAGTCACAGAAGTTGTAATGGAAATGTCAGAATCAATGCCCAGGCATTCTGGCCTCTCAAACACAAAATTAGTGGTAACATACAGAATCTTTTAGCTGTATACAGATTGTCATAATTTATATTTACTTACTTTTGTTTTCAATTTAATGTCAAATGAAATCACTAAATTTAATTTAAATGCTATGTTCTAGTTTAAACATTCGTTCAGAAAATAAACTATCTCCATCAATTTTAAATAGTTTTCATCTGTTTACATGAGTAGTTTTTATATGTATCTGTGCTTTCCTCCACATTAAAAGAAAAAAAATTAATGCTGAATTATAGGCATCTTGGCTCAATATAGTGTTGACATTATAGCCTGAAGTCCTGTTCCTCCTCTTGGAAGGGACTCCTCCCACTAGTTTCCTCATCAGTAAAGAAGGGGCTCAGAGTTGGAGATTTCCAAGGTGACTTCTAGCTCTTAAAATCTGTGGCTCTCCGTTTAAACTTGGGTAAAGGACAGTGACAGGCATACAGTATCAGGGTATAGGAAACACAGCACTTACCCATTAGCTCACTGGGCAAATGTTCTACTCTTAGAACTTACCAGACTTAAATATAAAGTGACTATATTAGGTAGCCATTAAAGTACGTGCTCTGCAGAAGGCCAGCAACTTTCCATTCCTTCATTGTTCACATCCTCTGAAAGAATGTCTGTTTCTACATGAACAGTTATTACCACCAGTGAATAATAACTTTGCTTAGGTCAAACAGATAGTTGGGAACACCACTGATTTCATTTAGGCAAGTATTTTCGATACAGCCTGTGAAAAAGGAATTCTGAGGTATAAAGTGACTATCGCTGGTCCTTATTTATATAATAGGGATTAAATAAGGCAAATCTATACTTTTGCAATAGAAAAGCCTATCTAAGTAGAGTGATTGGTCACTGATTCCAACACTATTGATAGTCTGGAGCACCACAGCAATATCAACCCATGAGGATTGCCACCAGGTGAGATGGCATCTAAGATATCCCTTTAAGAGCAGGAATGTTTCAAGCCCCAAATTCCTGACACAAAAACATGGCTTAAAGATGAACATTTCTTATTTATTTCGGCATTTTCACCTAACTCTAAAAAAAAAAACAAAAAAAAACAAAAGAATAAAATCGGTACAAAGAGGAAGTGGCATTATAATCACAATTGTGATACGAAGAATTTTCAGAGACAGTACAAAAGGGAGGTGAGCAACTTCCAACGTCTCAACGAAACAAAGTCAAATACGTCATTATATTCATGTGGAAGCCTCTTTAGACACACCTAGTAGTGAATATTTGCAGTGACGCAGAGTTTTACCAGGGAGAAAAAATAAAATAATGTATCATTATTCAAATGGAACTGTCATTACTCCTTTCTAATGAGAAATAAATAAAAAAAAATTTAATTTGTGTATTTCCAAGAGAAGAAAGGCATGTTTAGAATGACAAGCTAGAAACAAATTTAGAGCTCGACCACATTGGAGAATGTCATTTCTTTCCTAACAGTCTTCATACTTTTAAATTGAAAAGCAAACTCTTATTGGCTGTAATTCTTTTTAAAAGAAATCACAGCTTTCTAGACCGCTTCAATTTTCAGTATTATTCTTTTACCTAATCAAGTGAGCAAAAGGTTCATAGGCTAAAGGTCTGAAATAAGTTAAGAAGAATTCAAATTTAATTTAAAACAAACTTACGATCCATAACACAGTTCAAAGAGCTATAACAGCATATGAGTGTTAGCAACTTGAGAAGTAGGCTGAAAATATTTTAGGCTAGATAATCACCATGTTAGACTGAAGGGAAAGAACCTGGAACCACTGATAGGTTTTCTTTTTCCAGTTACAGTTTGACATTGATTTTATTCAACCATTTGACGTTGAGTTTATTCAACATTTCACGTTTCTAAAAGAAGCACTAGCCCCTTTTTATGGAAGCTTAACTCCATGTCAAGTGACTAATGGCCAAATATGACATCACTATATTGTGTCTGTGGCAGCATAAAAATAAGATTTCCACATGATTTTTAACTAGCACTGGGGAAAATATAATATGACAGTAATTCGGAGCTCCCTTGGAAGGAAGCACGTAATTTGCACTCAGCGGCCAACCCAGAGTATATGCTGGGTTTGCATAGAGAAATCAGCCATTTTATGGCAAGAAACAGAGTTTTATGAAAAAAGTGCAAATAAAGGTGACTTTCCCATCCTTAGATTTACTTAGTACAGTTTATATGTGAAGGAGAAAAGAACAGAGGGATGGTATGACATTTGTAGACATGTATCATCCGCACTAATACCAGGGTGACCTGCAGTAATCCTTTCCTCATCTACCGTTCCCATAGTGTTGATGAGCTACTACTAAAAAACAAAAAAAAAAACCCTTTACCATATTTTATTTAGTCTTTATTGGGACATTCCCTAAAATCAAACATTTGCTTAAAACATTTTTTTGTGGGACGTTCACCAGTTACTGGGTGTGCAGACTGTCACTCAAACCAGGAGAGCGTCTGGTTACATCTAATCTCTTCAATAACCAGTGCCGTAGCTGTACTCTACCTAGTTCCTCCTCTGCCGGCCCTGGAAAACTGATGCCCGGCTGGGCCAGATCTCCGCCCTCTTCCTCTGCAAAGACAGAAACAAAGCGACTCTTTAATATCTTTCTGGTGAAGGCTGCAGTCATCCCAAGTGTATCTTCAAAACTCTTCACCATAAACTCTGAAACAGGAGGAACACTTCCATAGTTCTTCAGAGGTCCCTGCCCAGAGCCTGGCATCATGTGCTGATAACCTCTGGAATGACTATGGGTTTTAGAGGAAAACAGCAGTGTAATGGCAGGTTCACCATGCGGGTACCGAGGTAATGATTTACACAGCGCCTCCAAACGGTGCTTAGTTTCACATTTAGTTCAGCTTCAGATGTATTAGCCTTTGTCTGCATTAGAACCGTTCTGTAAATTTAGTCCCACTGCTATTTCCCCTGGCTACTTCCAGCTAGCTGAATCCCACAAAAGCACTGCAGCAGCCATGAAAAAGACTTTCTTTATTGTCTAGAAATTTTAGACTACTCGATGCCTCATTCAGCAATATTCAAAGCCTGCAGTTACTGTTTTAATGCTTAACATTAGTTCATACTAGGTCAACTTTATCCAAAACACCAATTTCATTTCCTTCTATTGGGAGAACATGTCAGACGACTGCCACTGATTCGCAGTAGTTCAACCTGCTTATCATGCAAAAGCAGACACCAGTTTCTTAGAGCGACATCAACGGGTGGCTGTCAAAACACTGTCTCTCCCTGTACAAACGGGGCAAGAGAGGCCAGAGGGACGACCCAACTGGCGTTTTTATCCAGCTAGCCCCTGGAGAGTGGTCTACAGGCTCTCAGTCTTGGAGAGCTTCACTCTCGAGGCCTGGTGATTTCCACACGTGCTCCAGATGGCGTTTTATGCACACTCTGCACTACAGGGACGTTTCTGTCCCACACAGCCTCTATAGCAGAGGGTGTTGAGATCTAGTCTGAATACGTACATACTGAGTTTTAGAGAAGGAATCTTTTGGAGATACGTTTAATACATATTTCAGCTTTTGGCACATATCCCCTAGATCCAATTATATATTTAGACTCTAATCATGTCTTTATGCATTTATGCAGGCTTCTAATATGGAAGAATAGGCTTTGAGGTAACATCCTACATCTACAAACTTCTTGTACGAAATATCATTAACCATGCAAAAAGATTCATTTGAGCACATTATGATCAAACCTACTTAAACATTACTATCACCGTCTTCAATTCTGCAAGTTGGCATCCTATTGCTTACAAAGAAGAGCTGCCATCTTCAGTAAGTTTGGAAAAGTAAAGAAATGAAGATGGCAGATTTGGTGGTGGAGGGTGCTATGGCAGTGATGGTCTTGTCTCATGTAAATCTGAGTCTCCCAGTCACTGCTTTTTAATATATATACTAAATACAAATATAATACAGTATATATATAATATTTATCTAAATTAAGTATTTTACAAGACTATTTATTTACTATAATCCAACAGCTCCCCATTTTTGCATGGGTAACAGCACCTTTAGGATGTGTTTCTCTCCCCAGTGATCTCCCACTAAAGCCGGTCCATCAAATGACCACATTAAGAATAATAGGAAATGAAAGAGGGATATGTTTTCATTTGTTTTGAAATATAATAGGCAGTTCTAATTAAATACAGTCTCTTATTGGTTAGTTTCCATGGAGACTAAAGTCATATGGCCAATGTTATTAACTGGAAAGCAGAGTCTACATTAGTTGTGTTAGAATGGCATTAAAGGGATAAACCAAAACAACACATCCTTAATCTCAGATCTCATTTGTTCTCCTTGGTTTAAACACATGTATACACAGGAAAGAATACCAGCTTTAACAGGTGAATTCGAACGATGAATTAGAATTACAGGTGTGAGAGCTCAGCCAACAAAAATGCCAAGACACAAAGAAAACGGAATACACACATGGAGCTTAAAAAAACTGCCCATTTCACATATAGCATACACTTAGTACAATAAGCCCACAGCTTTAAGAGAGGAACACATATAATTATTCTGAGAACAATACTCCAAGGATGATGAGTAGGTAGGTTTGAAGGTCAGTGCTGAATTTTATGAGTAGACATGATTAACTGCGTAGCTTACCCATGTTCTTGTAGTTTATCAGATCAAGTTAAGGTGAAGCCTAGGTACAACCTTTCAAAGTTAAATAATACAAAATGGGTTGAGGGTAAATACACTGAAAGATACCATTTTTTGTTTTCCCTCTTCACAGACAAAGCTTCATTCAGAGTGTTTACTGGTATAATTAATAGCTATAATCCTTCTGTACCCAACAAGACTTTTTATTTTTAGGTTAAATTTTGTACTTCCATCATACACCTACCCATAGTCCAAAATATGTATCCAGGCTGTTCAAACTTACAGGCAGTGTGTATGCCTTCATCTTCTTTGCATCCTTAGTGCCTAGTACAATTAATGCTAAGAAATCTTTGTGGAATGAACTGAATGAATGAAACAATGGCTGCATAAGCCCATCTTGTTTGTCTGACATCTCACAGGTTAAATTACTATCTCAGCGATGGCAGGGGCCAGACTTGGTAGCTCTACTGCAATTTCCCAATATTAGTATCAGCTTTTCTAAGCTCAATAGGTGCCTCCTGAAATGTAATGGGTCAGAGAGGAAACTGAAAAAGAAGAGAATTCAAAAATATCCTAATACAGTATTTTACGTCCTTTACATATTCTACAACAGAAATAGAGATTAAAGAAAAAGTACTTAAACGCTTTATGAATGATCTGTTCATAAAGGTCTGAAATAATGTGAATAAAATCTGTCCCTATCTAAGCTTATACATGAAAACTCATTATTTCCGTATAGTTCCCTCTTCTGCCCAACTCATATTAAGGAAAGAAACTATTTTGCTCCACCAATCTTACGAAAGACAAGCAGCCTAACCTAAAAAGTAGAATTTGGCTGCTGTAGTGGAACAATAGCTATATTAACGAGGCTCTTAGACATTTTAAAATTGGATGAACAGAAGCTTCCTTTACTTAGCCTCTTTATTTTCCACTCTCCAAACTAAATACATCACAGCCAGGAGAGGCCAGCGACTGGAGAGATAGCGACTGGAGAGATTGTATGTGTGAGATCAATCAGTGCTGTAAAATTAATAGCACCTACATCTGACATCATGTTCACATTTCCATCATGTTTTCTTGGCCAAAAAAAAAATAGAAATGTGCCTTAGACTGAAAAACTCTGGAAATCAGCCACTTACACATTTGAATGCATCTAATGAGTTTCTGTCTCCACTAGAGAAACACAGTCTTTAACTGTTGCGGCTTTTGATGGGATTTTCCTTACTTCAGACTGCTCACTTTTAATATTTTCCGGCTGAATTCACTTTATGAATTATTTTTCTTATATACTGGAGATTAATGATAGCTCTGCTTCCTAACGTGTGACCCAACGGTGCTGGAAGCCACCTCTCGGGTGAATTGTAATCAGGCCTTTTTGCAGTTGTGTGCCGTGGGGCTTCTTCCAGGAGCCAATCCCTAATTCTTTGCATGCAAAGGGCTTCTCGGAGATACAGCAGTAGCACTGTCATAGGTATAAGGAGCATCAAACTCCTTTTGGTGTAACCAGAAGAGTACTGGCCCGGCAATAACAAAACATGTAATATGGGGAAGATTTTCTAATGTCTCTGGATTTACCTGAAAGCTTCAAATAAACAATCATTCTGCACTCCCCTGATCCCAGAAGTTTATGAAGACATCTGAGATAATCCTTGCCACCACTAATTAAAATATAGGGCATTATTAACCATTCCATAGGAATATATATTTTTTTGCCTTTACTTGCTGTGTTATGAATTGTTTCAACTTTTGTAAGTTAGCTCAAATTCCCTAGGAGGGAGACTGAAGACAGGGCATTCTAGGGTTAGAAAAACAACAGGATGCTTTTTTACAACCAATCCTCACAAACACCATCCCAAGCAGTTGCTACTTTGTCACCTTCCAATGCGGGAAATGAGGCTCACAAAGGCTAAGTGTGTTATCTAAGGTCGCACAGTCACAGGGCAAGTCCATCTGGCTCCAAAACCCATGCTTTATTCTTTATCGTCTCTGTGATGCTTCCGTGGGAGCTATAAATGTGTAACATAGAGAAGGTTCTACCTTGATGTTCCTTCACGGAGCTTTCTTGGACCGATGATGAAATGCGTTAAAAATCCCTGACTAAAGAGGTAGATGCCCCATTCTTCTCCATATAGAAGAAGGGCATCAGGATTGGAGAAAGACTCATTAGCAACCTACGTTATGCAGATGACACAACCTTGCTTGCTGAAAGTGAAGAGGACTTGGAGTACTTACTGATGAAGATCAAAGACCACAGCCTTCAGTATGGATTATACCTCAACACAAAGAAAACAAAAATCCTCACAGCTGGACCAATGAGCAACACCATGATAAATGGAGAAGAGATTGAAATTGTCAAGGATTTCATTTTACTTGGATCCACAATCAACACACATGGAAGCAGCAGTCAAGAAATCAAACAATGCAGTGCATTGGGTAAATCTGCTGCAAAGGACCTCTTTAAAGTGCTGAAAAGCAAAGATATCACCTTGAAGACTAAGGTGCGCCTGACTCAAGCCAAGTATTTTCAATCATATCACATGCATGTGAAAGCTGGACAATGAGTAAGACTGAAGAATTGAGGCCTTTGAATTGTGGTGTTGGCAAAGAATATTGAATATACTACCAACTGCCAAAAGAACGAACAAATCTGTCTTAGAAGAAGTACAACCTGAATGCTCCTTAGAAGCAAGGATGGCGAGGCTGCATCGTACATACTTTGGACATGTTGTCAGGAGGGATCAGTCTCTGGAAAAATTCTTGGCAAAGTACAGGGTCAGCAGAAAAGAGGAAGACCCTCAATGAGGTGGACTGACACAGTGGCTGCAACAATGGGCTCAAGCATAACAATGATTGTAAGGATGGCTCAGGACGGGGCAGTGTTTCGTTCTGTTGTGCATAGGGTCGCTATGAGTCGGAAACGACTCGAAGGCACCTAACAACAACATCAAAGAGGCAGAAGAGATGATAGAGATGATTTCAGGCAGGTGAGTGGCAGATGGGCCATATGACCCACCAGGTAGACTAACTTCCAAGAAGAGATGAAATTTTCATGGACGCCTGTGGAATTTTTACTTTTTATATTTGTAAAGAGGAACCTCTGTGTGGTGAAAACAGTTAACACACTTGGCTGCTATAGAAAAAGATTGGCAGTTTGAGTCTTCTCAGAGGCACCTTGGAAGGAAGTCCTGGCAATCTATTTCCAGAAAATCAGCCACTGAAAATAGTACGGAGCACAGTTTGACTCACATGGGGTCACCATGACTCAGAATTGACTCCTCGGCAGCTTTTTTTTTTTCTTGTCTTTTTATTTATAAAGAAGGCTTGCATTTCAGGATATCTCTGAGAAAGGTGCTGCTAGATGGCTGTGAGCCTGCATTCTGTAAATGGTCCTAGGTGTGAGAATCTGCAACATTTTTCTGTGTTGACAGAGCATCAGGCTCACCCCTTTGCTGCTAGAGGGCGCTTCAAACATACTCGCAGGATCCCACAAGGACTTTCAGTTGCTGCAGGCCCTGTCATGTGCTTTGCAGATGTAGATGTAAGCTATTTAACATCAGAGATTAACTGAATTAACAGAGCTGAATTTGGATAACTGGTGAATCACAGCACTCATCTGAGGACACTAGAGACATTTAACATGCCAAGCAAGCAGCCCTGCTGGGACGGAAATGAGAACCTGTGGATACAAAAGCGAGCAGCTGGGACTAGAAGATGAGAAGATGTGTGATCTGTTGTTCTGAGAAGCAGCAGACACCTACTTCACTGTGGCTGCAGACCAAAGGTGGAGCCTTCCATAAAGGAGTGTCCTCAAGAGTGCACAGAGCCAAAGATTTGATGTTAGCACAGTGGCTGGAAAAAGGTTTGGTTTTACTACACTGGTCTCACATGGCCAACTTACTACTAACTCATGGAAACAGGTTTTTAAACTTCATTTAGAATTGTTCTTCAGTGACTTTCTCAGGAGCCCTGGTGGCGCAGTAGTTAAGAGCTACCACTGCTAACCAACTGTATCTATAAGACAGGTGACATCATTAGTCATTTCAACTACCTTGGCTAGTTCCTGTGACCCAGGATGGCTGAGATTTTTCAAGTCCATGATTCTGAGGCAGTATTGTGGAATGGAAAGAGAAAGAGCTTGGTCTGGTATTTCTGCCATGTAACATGGGAGAGTTACTGAACTTCTCAGCTCCAACTTTCTCATCTTCAAAGTGTAGATACTGACCATCTCATACGGTCTCTGGCATATCACAGGTATTCAACATATTGCTCCACTCATCTTGCTTTCCTCTTTCTCTTACTGGATATAATTTACAGAACTTTACTGGTGTCAAATTGGGTTCCTTTTTTAATCTTGAAAAGTGAAGTTTTTCACCAAAGCTAAAAGATATTTTCTACTTATTTACCTCCTACTGTGGGAGCCCTGGTGGCCCTTTGGTTAAGAGCTCAGCTGCTAACCAAAAGGTTGGCAGTTCAAATCTACCAGCTGCTCCTTGGAAACCCTATGGGGCAGTTCTACTCTGTCCTACAGGGTGGCTATGAGTAGGAATCGACTGGACGACAACAGGTTTGGGTTTGATGGTTCCTGTACGTGCATCGTTTTGGAGAATCAGCGAAGGAAAGTGATGTGTATAATAATTTGTGTATATTTGCAAATATTCATGCCTCCATTACCTCATTGTATTTCCCCAACCACCCTGCAGTTATGCAAAGAATTATCATCTCTTGTTTGATCGATGCAGGAAACATGGCTGATAAGTACAGAGATTCTGCTGAGAGCCAAGCCTCTGACTTGTAAGTCCAGTGCTCTCTGCACTCCGTTGGGTTTCAGCATTTATTTGAGGAGTCTGCATTTAGTGACTTTGTATCTTTAAGAATATGCCCAGGAAGGAAGCAGAGGCTATGCACATGTTCCATCTGTGGGCTTTTAAATTCTTTTAGGTACAAGTATAATTTATATGTTTTGAGGGGGAAGAAGTTTTTAAGCCATGTTAACTTGGAAGCAGTAATAATAAACAGCTATGATTTCAAAGGACTAGGTAAAAGGAAAAAGCAGTATTTATAAATGAAACAGGAAATTGCTCATAGGAAAACATTGGATTTCTTTGTGTAAGAGAATGCAATATTATCATTACTTCATAAAAAACCAAGAAAATGAAATGACAGGCTTTTCTTGACTGTGTTCGCGACTTGGTAGCATGTCCTGCTCCGTGCAGCATTATTTATGTGCTGATTCAGTTTCTCCCCACTGCTTCCCTGTGGGGAACGGGAGGGCAGATACCATTTCTCCGGTTTGACATAAAGGGCCAAGGCCCACAGAGGTTAAGTGAATTGTTGACAGTCCTCACTGGAATAGTGATTTCCATACTGCATTTGTAAGTAGCAGAATCTTTTTTATCAAGTAAAATCTATGCAGAACACTAAAATAAACAACAGATAATGGCAGAGCTGCTCTGGAAGAATTGAGATAAAAAGGCGAATGAGGTGGGGGTGTCCAGCTTTCCATCCCCTCCGGTGGCATCTCCCTTGGTCCCCCCACAGCAGCGTTGCAGAACCCCAGTGCTGCATGGAACAGTTTGCAAACACTATCTGAAGACTTCCCTGGGGAATACCTGAGTAAGATGGGAGGGTCACTTCCCTTTGGTTTCTGAAGTGGACATTCACATCACTGACTGCTGGTACAGTATTTTCTCATCTGATGTATGTTTTTCCTCACAATGAGAGCAGAATCTCAAGCTTTTACTGCTCAATCAACATTTCAAAACTTGTCTAACATGACCAATGGCTTTCCCACCCTGTGCTCAGCAGCATCTCTGGGTCTTCCCTTGGGACCACCACCACCTGTCACTGTCCAGTCAATTCCATCTGTTCCACTCCGTTTCCTTGATGTCCCTGCCGAGATGTGAGGCAGTCACCGTGGCTGGTTCCCACTTCCTCTCTTACCCACCAGTTGTTGCTTTATTTAATCTACCTAGTTCTACTTTCCCACTTCAAGTTCCCTCAGGCCCTGCTCAGATCCTGTTCAACCTTACCTGACGGCTGAATCTCTGCTAAGCCGTGGTTTCTGGCTTAGCGTGTCCCTTTCTGGATGAAAACTTTTTGTTGTTTCTCAAGGAACTCTACCTATGACCTATTTGCAGGAGATGGGGGGGGAGGGTGGTCATGAAGCTAAACATTTTTATCTGTGAAATATGCATAAAATTTATGCCTCTGGAACCTTCTTGTATTACTGTATCAGCTCGCTCTCCTTTATTTTCCATTGTATTTTTCCATCGTATTTTCTGCGTAGCAGGTAGGTCTTCAAGTAGAATAGAGTGAACCCGAGGGTCTGGGCTTTGTCTCAATGCCCCTGTTTTAACTGGAAGACGACCACCTGACTGGACGTCAGCGAGACAAAGGTTCACACCGGTCCCTATGTTTCCCGACAGCGTGACCCCGATCACGCAGCTCAGCTGCTCTCAATGGTCTCTTCCTTACCGATAGAAATACCATGGAACGGCCACTTCACTGAGTCATTCCGAAGGTACAAAAACCATCTAGAGACTGCTTAGCACAGTCCCAGGCACCAGGTGCCAATCCCAGGCACTAGGTATGACGAATGGAAGCTATTTTTGGTATAGACAATCAATGAACTCAGTTCACTGGAAAGAGCAATTGACAAAGTTTGGTGATCTGACAGTTTACCCAGTTTCTAGATTCTTTCCATTAAAAGTTTACTTTTAAAGAAAGCACATTCAAGTCTAAATTTTAGTCGTTTTCCTAATGACAGGATTTGAAGCTTGCTTAAATTAAGGATTCATTTCTGCTCTGTTAGGACAAAGACATTGATTGGTTTTAATGTTAGCTTCCGCTTCCATTTCATTCACAGCTGTGCCACCAGCCTGCATTCAGCCACTGTTGTAATGATTGCTAATGGCTTTTCTTTGAGAGCGATAGAAATGCTCATCGTTTTATTTTGGACCAAGGATAAAGTCTCAGCAGAAGTTGCCCCTTAAGTCTGCAGAATTTTCACTAACACTTAATGTCACTTAAATTGGGCTAAGAGAAAAACTCAAAATCACCAATGAAACCACCTCACTCAACTAAGAATGACAATAAATGGTTCTCTCTCAACACAGGTGGGAGCACAAACTCATTAAAGTAGAGCATCAGCTTTCAACTCAGCACCGTGTGTGAGTTCCTTCCACAAGTCTTGTTTCCAAGCTTTGAGTGTCTCATCAACTTAGAGCTAACTGTGGTGCAGTGGTTAAGAGCTTGGCTGCTAACCAAAAGGTCAGCAGTTGGAATCCACCAGCCTCTCCTTGGAAAAGCTATGGGGCAGTTCTACTCTGCCCTATGTGGTCACTAAGAGTGGGAGTCTACCAACAGCAATGGATTTTCTTGGTTTGGTGCATTCAAATAAATTATAAAGTCATCTTTCAGAGGAATTCAGTTATGACTAAAAGCAGTATAGGCTTAATTTTGAATTTCTCTGAACTGAGAAGAAAAATTAAAAACTGCTAAAGTGAAAAAACAGACTATTTCTTATTTATATCTGAAAGCTTCAGGACAAAATTGTATCTGTCTGCTGTTAAACTGGAACAGTATTCACTTCAAAAGTGACATTAATTATATTTTAAATAATCTTTTACATTTAAATTCCATCTGAATATATTGCTAAATCCTTTGCACTCCCATCTGTATTTAATTAGGTTTTATACCAAAGTTTCCTTGATGATAAGTTCATCATGTTTACACTAAAAATACTTAAAGAGAGAGGAAAGGAATTTTACAAAGCCTAGGAAAATCTGGCCTTCATCACTCAAGTTACTGCTGCTCACAGATCAGAGTAATCAACGCTGAAATCGAATGTGTTCTGTCAGGCGTGCTTCTAACCCTCACTCTATTAGGAGCCCCTGGGTAAGCTTACCAAATAAAATAGAGGGTGCCCAGTTAAATCTGAATTTCAAATGAACAATGAATACTTTTTTTTAGTATAAGTAAACCCTATGCAATATTCATTGTTTATCTGAAATTCAAATTCGACTGAGTGTCCAATATTTTCATTTGCTAAATCTTGCAGCCCTGCCCTTGGGGACCTTTTAGAAGAATGGAGATGCTCATAGCCTATGCCCAGATTCCAATTCCATTGGTTTAGGGTGGGGCCCAGGGTCAGTTTATTTACTAGCTCTAAACAAACAAACAAAAAACATTGCCATTCATTCAATTTCCACTCATTACAACCCTATAGGGCAGGGCAGACCTGGTGCAGCTGGTAGATTTGAACTGTCTACCTTCCAGTTAGCAGCTGTGCTCTTAACCACTGCGCCACCAGGGCTCCTTACTAGCTCTACAGCTAAATTGGTGGTTCTCAACCCTACCTGCATTAATAGACTCACCCGTAAAGCTAGTAAGGTGAGTATATTATGCAGCTAGGACTGAGAGCCAACAATTTAGAGGAACAAGCAATTTATCAGAGCCCCCCATTTGGCCTATTCTCCCTCCAACTAAAAACAACAGTCATGGCCATACAACCAACCCACCCAAGCAATCCATGGCCAGTATTTCTCAGTCTATAGCAAAGGCAAGCGTTATCCTACATTTTGCAGACACTCTTCGGAACTACGAACTTTAGATGAAAACAGGGAATGAAATTCTACTTACCACTCTTTCCCAATTTCTCTGTTATACCTCATGCTTTCTGGATAGAAACTTTTCTCAGACATTTCAACTTAAAAATATGTTCACTTTCAAACACTCTTTAATTCTTTATTTGGAGTATTGTCTTCGTATTCTACACTTGATGAATTACTGCCATTTAATTTGCTTCCTCATTCTCCATAGAGAGGACTTCAACCCAAAGCTTAAGGTGCCTTGACTTGGCAGGAATAACCATGGCTCCAGTCATCACCGTGCCTTTTCCTAGATTTCGTGCAATGGCTTTAGGATAAATAGTGATGTTCTATTATTTTCTTTAAAAAAATTGACAATACTTGGATTTCAAATATCCAATTAAAGCAGAATGGTTAAGTAAATTATGGTATAATCATAGCATAGAATGTTAGAGAGCTTTTAAATGTTTTAGAATTTCTAATATAACGTCAAGTGAGAAAAGTAGTATGCAAACTGTGTTTACTTCATGATCTAACTGTATTTACTTCATGATCCAAGTTTTGCTTTGAAAAAAAGGCTGGAGGCAGCTTACCAGGATGTCTCTGATTGGAGAAATATGGCTAGTTTTTATTTTCCTCTTTAAATTTTCTGTGTTTTCAAATTTTATTCAATCAGCCCGTATGTCTTTTATAAGTAAAAAAAAAAAATTATATATAAAAAAACCAAACCAAAACAAAACAAAAAAACCTTACCATACCCTTCTCCTTCTGTTATTCTTAAATACAAGAGTCATCCATTCGCTATCTCTGGACATTTTCTTCACTCACTGCAATTACTTAATCTCAGAGAAGGGAACTCACGTTGTCTGAATACATAAAATAAGACGCTATATGCATGTTCGTTTTACAAATGAGAACACTGAACATCAGAGATGTTAAGCAATTAACCTAACATCCCACAGCTACACAGTGCAAGTACTAAGATTAGAACCAGGGTCCTAAGCCTGAGTCCAGGGTTCATATATCTATACATATGTGTGTACATATATATGAAACCCTGGTGGGGTTAGAGCTATGGCTGCTAACCAAAAGGTCAGCAGTTTGAATCCAGCAGGCACTCCTTGGAAACCCTATGGGACAGTTCTACAGTGTTCTATAGGGTCGCTATGAGTCGGAATGGACTCAATGGATATACATACTTTTTTTTTTCCTCTAGTGCTGCATTTTGTCATTAGCTGCTCATCTGTTTGCCTGAATTGTTGTACCCAATCTGGCTTATGCTGGGTAGCTGATTAGGATCAGTTCTTGGAAAAATAATGAGGTGATAAAATGAATACCTGGCTCTATGTTTATTTGGCTTTGAGCATCTTTCTTAGGCTTTCATCTGCTCATTCTCCTCTTTAATCAACTTTCAGCATCAAAATCTGAGCTCAGAAAAGAGATCTACCAAACTTATTCATACTAAAGGGCAAATGAATCCCAAAAAGCTTTTACTGAAAACGTACTGTGCACCAATTTCTGTCCTGAGGAATACTTTGTAGCTTGAAACTACCTGTGGAACTAAATAACTGTGACATCATCATGGAATATTCTTAGCAATTATGGAAATTCCTTTTACAAATAGGTCAATCTATGTATAAATGCTATTGTTGAATACCTGCTGGCTTTAATACACACAATTTCACTAATTCAACAAGTATTGGTTGATTCGTCAGTTCCCTGGGTGGCACAAACAGTTTACACTGGACTAATAACCTAAAACTGGACTGTAGGAAGAAGAACGGGGCATCAAGATTGGAGTAAGACTCACTAATCACCTGTGTTATACAGATGACACAACCTTCCTTGCTGAAAGTGAGGAGGACTTGAAGCACTTACTGATGAAGATCAAAGACTACCGCCTCACTAGGGATTACATCTCAATATAAAGAAAACAAAAATCCTCGCAACTGGACCGATAAGCAACATCATGATAAACAGAGAAAAGATTGAAGTTGTTAAGGATTTCATTTTACTTGGATACACAATCAACACCCATGGAAGCAGCAGTCAAGAAATCAAAAGACGCATTGCATTGGGCAAATCTGCTACAAAGGACCTCTTTAAAGTGTTGAAAAGCAAAGACGTCACCTTGAAGACTAAGGTGCGCCTGGCTGAAGCCATGGTGTTTTCAATCGCATCATATTCATGTGAAAGCTGGACAATGAATAAGGAAGCTCGAAGAAGAACTGAAGCCTTTGAATTGTGGTGTTGGCAAAGAATATTGACTATACCATGGACTGCCAAAAGAATGAACAAATCTGTCTTGAAAGAAGTACAACCAGAATGCTCCTTAAAAGCAAGGATGGTGAGACTGCATCTTACATACTTTGTACATATTGTCAGGACAGGTCAGTCCCTGGAGAAGGACATCATGCTTGGTAAAGTACAGCATCAGCAGAAAAGCAGAAGACCCTCAACGAGATGGGTTGACACAGTGGCTGTAACAACAGGCTCAAGCATAACAACGATTGTGAGCATGGCGCAGGACCAGGCAGTGTTCCCTTCTGTGGCACATAGGGTCGCTAGGAGTCGGAGCCGACTCGATGGCACCTAACAACAACAAGAACAATCACCTAAAGGTTGGTAGTTCAAACTCATTCAGCAGCACTGCAGAAGGAAGGCCTGGCAATCCACTTTCCTAAAAGATTAGAGCCAAGAAAACTCTGTGGAGCAATTCTAGTCTGTCACACGTGGGGGTGCCATGAGTCAGAACTGACTTGGTGGCAACAGTTATCAGGCACTATGAGGCACAGTGGTGCATAAGAAAGGATCCAGGCCCTCAAGTAGCCTGCAGTCCTGCAGGGAAATTTACATATAAACAGATGAGTTCTGTGCAATGAAATAAGTTCTCTCACAGACATGCGCATCAGTGAGAGGTGATCATGCTGTGGTATGGATGAATTCACTGACCGTGCAGGGAAAACTACTTTCAAAATACATTTTTTAACTGTAATAGCACTATTTAAAATTTATTGGTTTTAGTTGTTATACATAAATGAATAAGGTTAATCAATTGATTACCTAAATATATGCATTAAAATATTTCATAGTCAAAATATCATGTTTATTATTGTTTTCCAAAAGAAAGCAACTTCAAAAAATTGATTTGTGGTTTGTTGTCTCACAGCCTGTCTCTCTGTAAATCCTCACTTCAGCACTAAAAAAAATCAGCACTACTTAGCCATAAAAACGAATTTTTGATATATATCCTCAGGCCTAGCCATTATTCATTTATTTCACTTGGGATATTAATAAAAATGAGTAACATTTGTTAGAAAATGACAGATTAACCTGGTTACCTACTATTCATTGACAAGTCATGCCTAAGGCATCATTCTTTTCTTGTCGTCGTTAAATACATCACACACATCACGTTTACTTGCAGGAAACCAAATCAGTACAAGGTTTTAAGGCTGCACCTAAATTGCAATTCATTTTTAAAGCCCTCAAATTGCAGATTGATTTTGGTTCAACAAATGATGTCGTCTTTGACCTGAATCTTAACCAAAAAATGATGGTGTCAGACCGTGGCAGCTTGGTCTGCCCCAATATGGTTTCAAGCTATCAGCCTGGCTGAGATCTGGGGGTTACTCAGCGACATTAGGATAGGGGAGACAAAAATTCAAAACAGAGACTGTTCTAGTTTTCCCATCTGTTAATGTTTCCCAAGATTAGCAACTGCATACATTTTAATGCAATTTTAGCGACACAAACGCGTGATTCTTACATTGCCAAGCTCGCTCGCAGTGTATTTGCCTTCAGCAATTTATGTTTTCTATAATGAAAAGTCCTGGCAATTCCACTGCATTTGGCATAAGCTCTTAGATACTATTCAGAGTTGGAAAAGCAAGATAAATAGTACTGTATTAATGATGCTGCCCTCCCCACATGTTTGCAAGCTGTACCTGCACTGATACTGATTTGTTACTAAGGGAATCTAGCACATTCCCTTCCCTAGTCTCGGAATGTGCCGAATAGGCAATGCTTTAATAGAGGATCTTTTTCTTTCTCTAAGGCAAACCACTTTCAGAACCCTTTAAAACATGACAGATTTAATATACTTCAAGATGTAGGCTAGTCCTTTCTAAATAAGAGGGATCCAAAGATTATACATCACTGAATAACCTCCAGGAGCTTACATTTTAAATTTTCTCCTAAACAGACTTCCTGGCTCCACCTGTCTTGGCTGTCTTTTACAAATGTTATTTGAGCACAGGAAATGCATGGCTTCCCATCTGCAATAATTCGAAGGCTATCTTGCTCAAATCTAGATGGATGCACTTTCTAGCTTGTGTGATTGTGGGCAAGTAACTTAAGCCTCAGTTCCCCTATCTGTAAAATGGGCACAGTAACATTAATTTCAAAGGGTTGTTTTAAAAGATTAAGTGAGAAAAACATATATAAAATATCTTGGCAGGGTACCTGGCATTTAATACACATTCGACCTGAGTTTCCTTTCTCCTCTTCCTTATTTTTCCATTAAAATTCATTAAAATAGCTCTTGGAAGAACAACAGCATCTTGCATCTCTCACAGGCTACTGCTTTATTAATTTCTCTCTAACTTGAAAGCTATGCAAGATATGAGGGTGTTTGCCAGAGTACATGGGGTATCTAACGAGGGTCAGGAGAAGCATGAAAGCTGGAGAAGAACATGAAAAGGGGAGTAAAAATCATGAAGATAATGGCTACTTATTTTTCTTAATTTTCTATGGAGCGCCTTTAATTCTTTTGTCCCCGAAAGGTAATTAAAAAAATTTTTTTTTTCGATGATGTGTTTTCAGTATTGGAATGCATGCTTAATAATTAGGTGTTTCCCCTGGTGGCACAATGCATAAGTGTTGGCTGCTAATCAAAAGGTCAGCAGTTCGAATCCACCAGCTGCTCCTTGGAAACCCTATGGGGCAGTTCTTCTCTGTCCTATAGGGTCGCTATGAGTCGGGATCTACTTGACAGCAATGGGTTTTTTTTTTTTTTTTTTTTGGTTTAATACATATTTTGAGAAATATGATCTGGCAATACAACCTGCCAATGAGGCAAGTGGCACTTCGGTGACACCGATCTGTGGTATGGTATTATGCCACTAAGAACTAGGAAGATAGAGGATTGCTGACGCCTTCCATTAGGTTACACGAGGAAACTCTGGTTTTCTAAATATGGTAGCAAAAAACCAAAACAAACTCATCAGGGTTCCCTAAATATCACACAGGCAAGCCATAATTTATGCTTGCAAACCTTATCTTACAGAAATAAAGAAAAAAAGGCAAAGTTTACAAAACTAACAAATCCAGGAAGCATCACCTAACAGAATGCTCAACCAACAAAACAATGAAGCTCCAGCTCCCATCTGCTGAAAATCACACATTTGAAAAGGGACCCACCTTGATGCTAAACGCATTAGAACTTGAATAACGCCTTACCTCTGATCATACTGTTCAGGCCAATGGTAACGAGAGGGTATGCTTATTTTGTATTTCATCTGTAAAATGCCTCCATAGTCTTACCACATCCATCTTTCAGCATTTTAATTTAAGAAGAGACAGGGATATGACAACTCTGCTGAATTATTTTAAGACATGTTTAAGTTGGGACATGCAGCCTTTTCTTGCAGTTAAATTTCATTAACTGTCTGTACTCTAAGAAATATTTCTTAATTGAACATATCACTTAAATACATCCTTTCCATCCTTCTCTGTCATATAAAGAGCATATCGTGACAACTGGAAACCTGGTGGCGTAGTGGTTAAGTGCTACAGCTGCTAACCAAAAGGTAGGCAGTTCGAATCCACCAGGTGCTCCTTGAAAACTCTACAGGGCCGTTCTACTCTGTCCTATAGGGTTGCTATGAACTGGAATCTACCAGAAGGCAATGGGTTTGTTTTTGGGTTTTCATGGCAATTAGACCTCTAAACTGATTTATATAAATTTTGAATATACATGATTTCCTTTTAAAACATTTTCTGTATTTGAATAATAAGTCCTGAACGTGCTCTAAGGTTGAAAAACTATAGGAAAAAAAAAAAAAAAAACCCAAATCTGCAATTCATTAACTGCATTTATAGCATAGAGCAGGTCTGGCTAATCAACCTAATCTAAATTATACTAAAAAGCTTATCAAAATTATCTGGCAAGACAAGAGAAGAGGAAGGCAAAAATAATTTTGCTGAAAAATGACAGGGCAACTTCATTACAATCATCCCAATTTCCAAGCTCATTTCTGAAGCTTCCTTTCAAGGCATATTCTTAAAATGTCCACATAATTCTCTACAGTTCTGTAAAAGGGACCCCGGAAAGGTCCGATGTTAATGTATAATTTTCACTCTCCATTTATTCATTCTCATCAAAATTTAAGAAAACATCTCATTACTGACATTGCAGCTACTGTGGCAAAATAAAGTTCCACCAGGGCAGACAGGAGTGAGGAAAACAGAGCAGAAGTCAGAGAGGATATTATGATGAATTGCTAAGAGACCACATCTGTTTTCTGTTGCCAGGAGACATTTTGATCCATTTTGATGACTCAGTATGAGAGGAAGTGAAAGGATCTCAGAAGCCATATAATGATCTATTACCACCCCCATTCCTCATCCATTATGGTCAGTTGGGGTGGGTTTAATTTTTCATTTACCACCCATAAGACTTTATGAACTATCAACATGCATATATGTGTATCAAATGCCATTGCCATTTTAAACAGAAATTCCCATCCAGCTCCTAACTCAGGCTCCCCGCTCCCGTCTCAATTAGTTTTGCCCAGCTGGATCTGCAGGACAAACTTCTGATTATTCCAAACTGATCTGAATCTCCTTGGAGTGTTCTGGATGAGTGTTTTGGACTCTCACCAAATGATTCATCTCTCATGGTCAAAAACTTATGGACCCATGAAGTGCTCTTGAGGTCATCTAATATTTCTTTGGGGCAGAAACTTCTACCTGTAGGTCTAACCTACCAGGTTTAGAATTTATCTTTTACCTTTGTTAAGCATCTCTGGGCAATGAGGATTTAGGAAAACTCATTTTTAGTGTCTTAAAATAATCACTATTGAAGTTTCCTTTTCAATCAGAAATATTGGATTCTGGAGCAAAAGAAATTGTTCTGAATTTAAAAATATCTTCAAATCCCACATACCTTCACTCATATAAGATTTTATATAATTAATGTAACTTCTCCTCAAACTGTCATGTAGCCCCAGTGCCAAACTAAGGAGACAAAATATCCACATAATCGTGAAGATGTCTCTGTTTTCTGAAAGCAGGGTTATTTAGTGTCCTGCCATGTAGACACTGACATCTTCTTCCTGATGAAGACAGGCTTGATTCCAACAAGTGTTGAGTCTTGGTAAGGAAATACATGTTTTAGGTGACCAGCAAGTGAAGTTTCCTTCCTGCTTCTATTTCTAACGAACTGTGGTAGGGACGTGTACGTGACTACGGCAAGTAGCCCAGCAATCAGTCAGCTAAGATTAGAAGCATGAATAGGACACGTAATAATCAACCAATTGTGGCACCCTAACACGTGGAACCCTGGTGGTGCACTGGCTAAGAGCTACAGCTGCTAACCAACAGGTCGGCAATTCCAATCCACGAGCCACCCCTTGGAAACCCTATGAGGCAGTTCTACTCTGTCCTATAGGGTCACTGTGAGTCGGAATCGACTTGATGCCAATGGGTTTGTTTTTTTTAACATGAGTTAAAAGAGCCCTGGTGGTGCAACAGTTAAGCACTCAGCTGCTAACCAAAGGTTGGCAGTTTGAACCCATCCAGTTGCTCTGCAGGAGAGAAACTTGGTCATCTGCTCTATAAAGATTACCAAAACCAAACCTGTAGCCTTCGAGTCAATTGCAACTCATAGCTACACTATAGGACAGAGTAGAACTGCCCCACAGGGTTTTCTTGGCTCTTTAAGGGAGTGGATTGCTAGGTCTTTTTTCCCGAGAAATGGCTAGTGGGTTTGAACGAGGGACCTTTAGGTTAGCAGCTAAGCACTTTAGCCACAGCCTAGAAAACCCTATGAGGCAGTTCTACTCTATCACATGGGGTCATGATGAGTTGAAAACCGACTACATGGCACCTAACAATATGAGTTAAATTTTCTGAGCCAGTTAAAAAGTCAGAAATTTTTGATTCATCTTCAGGAAAATAAAATATATTCTAATTTTGACTTTCTCATCCAAAGATTTTTTTTGTGGAAGATTTTCCACTGGAATGAAAAGTATAAATATTTCCCATCACTACTTAAGACTGGTCTATGAACTGTTGCATTAATTAATCCCTTACCAAACTATTTTGTTTGTTTTAAAGTAATTGTACACCATCCATTAGGAAACAAACAAAAATGAGACCCTTTGGTTTTTCTTTTTTTATTGTTCTTTTCTTTTGTTAGGATAAACTGTGCTTATTTGGCAAACCGTCTTTAAATGATTTAATGGGCCAATGAGATGATCAAATTTTCCGTGTATTTGCTTAAATATTATCTTTCTTTCCTGGTAGAAGTTGTTGTTTTAAAGCAAAACATGTGTGTGCATGCACACCCTGTCAACAGAGTTGTTGCTTAGTAAAAACATGACAATGAACACAGTGGAAGAAAGACTGAATCAGCCCTCATAGGTTCCCCATCTCTCATTCTTTGTCTTTCGAGGAAATACAGAGGCAAATTCACTTAAGCCATTTGTGGGATCCAAAGCGACACAAAAGCAAAAACAGACGTTTGGAGACTCCAAAACTCTTCTTTGGACCCATATTGCTTATTGTATTATCAAATAAGAGCAGGAAGAGAGAGTCTTCTCTTTCAAGGCAGCATGTCCAGACGAGACCAGTTGCCATTAATTCTGATTCATGGCTACCCAATGTGTGTCAGAATAGAACCATAGGGTTTTCTTTTTAAATTTTTATTGTGCTTTAAGTGAAAGTTTACAAATCAAGTCAGTATCTCACATAAAAACTTATATACACCTGGCTACATACTCACAATTACTCTCCCCCTAATGAGACAGCCCGCTCTCTCCCTCCTCTCTCTCTTTTTGTGTCCATTTTGCCAGCTTCTAACCCCTCTACCCTCTCATCTCCCCTCCAGGCAGGAGATGCCAAAATAGTCTCAAGTGTCCACCTGAACGAAGAAACTCACTCCTCACCAGCATCCCTCTCTAACCCATTGTCCAGTCCAATCCATGTCTGAAGAGTTGGCTTTGGGAATGGTTCCTGTCCTGGGGCAACCGAAGGTCTGGGGGCCATGACCACCGGGGTCCTTCTAGTCTCAGTCAGACCATTAAGTCTCGTCTTTTTATGAGAATTTAGGGTCTGCATCCCACTGCTCTCCTGTTCCCTCAGGGGTTCTCTGTTGTGTTCCCTGTCAGGGCAGTCATCAGTTGTAGCCGGGCACCATCTAGTTCTTCTGGTCTCAGGATGATGTAGTCTCTGGTTCATGTGGCCCTCTGTCTCTTGGGCTCGTAATTACCTTGTGTCCTTGGTGTTCTTCATTTTCCTTAGATCCAGGTGGGTTGAGACCAACTGATGCATCTTAGATGGCTGCTTGCTAGCATTTAAGACCCCAGATGCCACTCTTCAAAGTGGGATGCAGAATGTTTTCTTAATAGATTTTATTATGGCCATTGACTTAGATGTCCCCTGAAATCATGGTCTCCAAACCTTTGCCCCTGCTACACTGGCCTTTGAAGCATTCAGTTTATTCAGGAAAATTCTTTGCTTTTGGTTTAGTCCAGCTGACCTCCCCTGTATTGTGTGTTGTCTTTCCCTTCACCTAAAGTAGTTCTTATCTATCATGTAATTAGTGAATACCCCTCTCCCACCCTCCCTCCCTCCCTCCTCTCATAACCACAAAAGAATATTTTCTTCTCAGTTTAAGCTATTTCTCAATATCTTATAATAGTGGTCTTATACAATATTTGTCCTTTTGCAACTGACTAATTTCACTCAGCATAATGCCTTCCAGGTTCCTCCATGTTATGAAATGTTTCACAGATTCCTCACTGTTCTTTATTGATGCATAGTATTCCATTGTATGAATATACCATAATTTATTTATGCATTCATCGGTCAATGGGCACCTTGGTTACTTCCATCTTTTTGCTATTGTAAACAGTGCTGCAATAAACATGGGTGTGCATATATCTGTTCATGTAAAGGCTCTTATTTCTCTAGGATATATTCCAAGGAGTGGGATTGCTGGATCATATGGTAGTTCTATTTCCAGCTTTTTAAGGAAGTGCCAAATCGATTTCCAAAGTGGTTGTACCATTTGACATTCCCACCAGCAGTGTAGAAGTGTCCCAATCTCTCCACAGCCTCTCCAACATTTATTATTTTGTGTTTTTTGGATTAATGCCAGCCTTGTTGGAGTGAGATGAAATCTCATTGTAGTTTTGATCTGCATTTCTCTAATGGCTAATGATCGTGAACATTTCCTCATGTATCTGTTAGCTACCTGAATGTCTTCTTTAGTGAACTGTCTATTCCCATATTTTGCCCATTTTTTAGTAAGGTTATTTGTCTTTTTGTACTTGAGTTTTTGCAGTATCATGTAGATTTTAGGGATCAGGCGCTGATCAGAAATGTCATAGCTAAAAACTTTTTCCCAGTCTGTAGGTAGTCTTTTTACTCTTTTGGTGAAGTCTTTAGATGAGCATAGGTGTTTTATTTTTAGGAGCTCCCAGTTATCTAGTTTTCTGCATTCTTTATGTTTTGTATAATGTTTATGCCATGTATTAGGGCTTCTAATGTTGTCCCTATTTTTTCCTCCATGATCTTTATCGTTTTAGATTTTATATTTAGGTCTTTGATCTGTTTTGAGTTAGTTTTTGTGCATGGAGTGAGGTATGGGTCTTGTTTCATTTTTTTGCAGATGGGTATCAAGTTATGCCAGCACCATTTGTTAAAAAGACTGTCTTTTCCCCATTTCACTGTTTTGGAGCCTTTGTCAAATATCAGCTGCTCATATGTGGATGGATTTATGTCTGGATTCTCAATTCTGTTCCATTGGTCCATGTATCTGTTGTTGTACCAGTACCAGGCTGTTTTGACTACTGTGTCGGTATAGTAGGTTCTAAAATCAGGTAAAGTAAGGCCTCCCACTTTGTTCTTCTTTTTCAGTAACGTCTTATTTATCTGGGGCCTCTTTCCCTTCCATATGAAATTGGTGATTTGTTTCTCCATCTCATTAAAGAATGTCCTTGGGATTTGGATCAGAATTGCATTAAATGTATAGATCGCTTTTGGTAGAATAGACATTTTTATAATGTTAAGTCTTCCTATCCATGAGCAAGGTAGGTTTTTCCACTTATGTAAGTCTCTTTTGGTTTCTTGCAGAAGTGTACTGTAGTTTTCTTTGTATAAGTCTTTTACATCTCTGGTAAGATTTATTCCTAAGTATTTTATCTTCTTGGGGGCTACTGTAAATGGCATCGATTTGGTGATTCACTCTTTGATGTTCTTTTTGTTGATGTAGAGGAACCCAAGTGATTTTTGTATGTTTATCTTGTATCCCAACACTCCGCTGAACTCTTCTATTAGTTTCAGTAGTTTTCTGGAGGATTCCTTAGGGTTTTCTGTGTATAAGATCATGTCATCTGCAAATAGAGATACTTTTACTTCTTCCTCGCCAATCTGGATGCCCTTTATTTCTTTATCTAGCCTAATTGCTCTGGCTAAGACCTCCAACACAATGTTGAATAAGATTGGTGATAAAGGGCATCCTTGTCTGGTTGCCGATCTCAGTGGGAATGCTTTCAGCCTCTCTCCATTTAGGGTGATGTTGGCTGTTGGCTTTGTATAAATGCCCTTTATTCTGCTGAGGAATTTTCCTTCTATTCCTATTTTGCTGAGAGTTTTTATTACGAATGAGTGTTGAACTTTGTCAAATGCCTTTTCTGCATCAATTGATAAAATCATGTGATTCTTTATTTATGTGGTGGATTACCTTAATTGTTTTTCTGATGTTGAACCATCCCTGCATAGCTGGTATGAATCCCACTTGGTCATGGTGAATTATTTTTTTGATATGTTGTTGAATTCTATTGGCTAGAATTTTGTTGAAGATTTTTACATCTACGTTCATGAGGGATATAGGTCTATAATTTTTCTTTTCTTGTGGAGTCTTTACCTGGTTTTGGTGTCAGGGATATGTTGGCTTCATAGAATGAGTTTGGTAGTATTCCGTCCTTTTCTATACTCTGAAATATCTTTAGTAGTAGTGGTGTTAACTCTTCTCTGAAAGTTTGGTAGAACTCTGCAGTGAAGCCATGCGGAGCAGGGCTTTTTTTTTGGGAGTTTTTTGATTACCTTTTCAATCTCGTCTTTTGTTATGGGTCTGTTTAGTTGTTCTGCCAATGTTTGTGTTAGTTTAGGTAGATAGTGTGTTTCTAGGAATTCATTCATTTCTTCCATGTTTTCAAATTTGTTAGAGTACAATTTTTCATAGTAATCTGATATGATTCTTTTAATTTCAGTTGGGTCTGTTGTAATAACGCCCATCTCATTTCTTATTCCGGTTATTTGCTTCCTCTCCTGTTTTTCTTTTGTCAGTTTGGCCAGTGGTTTATCAATTTTGTTGATTTTTTTCAAAAAGCCAGCTTTTGGTCTTGTTAATTCTTTAATTGTTTTCCTGTTTTCTATCTCATTTAGTTCAGCTCTAATTCTTATTATTTTTTTTCTCCTGGCGCCTGTGGGTTTCTTTTGTTGCTCTCTTTCTATTTGTTCAAGTTGTAGGGATAATTCTTTGATTTTGGCCCTTTCTTCTTTTTGGATGTGTGCATTTATTGATATAAATAGGCCTCTGAGCACTGCTTTTGCTGTGTCCCAAGGGTTCTGATAGGAAGTGTTTTCATTTTCATTGGATTCTAGGAATTTCTTTATTCCATCCTTAATGTCTTCTATAATCCAGTCTTTTTGAGCAGGGCATTGTTCAGTTTCCAAGTGTTTGATTTCTTTTCTCTGCTTTTCCTGTTATTGATTTCCACTTTTATGGCCTTATTGTTAGAGGAGATGCTTTGTAACATTTCAGTGTTTTGGATTCTGCTAAGGCTTGCTTTATGACCTAATACGTGGTCTATTCTAGAGAATGCTCCATAAAAAAAAAATGCACTAGAAAATAAAGCATAGTTGGTTGCTGTTGGTTGGAGTGTTCTGTATGTCTATGAGGTCAATTTGGTTTATTGTGGCATTTAGATCTTCCGTGTCTTTATTGAGCTTCTTTCTGGATGTCCTGTCCTTCACCGAAAGTGGTGTGTTGAAGTCTCCTACTACAGTTGTGGAGCTGTCTATCTCACTTTTCAATGCTGATAGAGTTTGTTTTATGTATCTTGCAGCCCTGTCACTGGGTGCATAAATATTTAATATGGTTCTATCTTCTTGGTGTATTGTCCCTTTAATCATTATATACTGTCCTTCCTTATCCTTTACGATGGATTTAACTTTAAAGTCTATTTTGTCAGAAATTAATATTGCCCCTCCTGTTCTTTTTTGATTGTTGTTTGCTTGATGTATTTTTTTTTCCATCCTTTGAGTTTTAGTTTGTTTGTGTCTCTAAGTGTGTCTCTTGTAGGCAGCATATAGACGGATCTTGGTTTTTAATCCATTCTGCCACTCTCTGTCTCTGTATTGGTGCATTTAGTCCATTTACATTCAGGGTAATTATGGATAGGTATGAATTTAGTGCTATCATTTTGATGTCTTTTTTTGTGTGTTGTTGAGAGTTTTTTCTTCCCACTTAATTTTATGTGCTGAGTAGATTATCTTTATGTATTGTCCTTTCCTCATATTTGTTGTTGTTGATTTTGTGTCTGCTGAGTCTCTTTTCTTGTATTTTATTTTGATGAGTAGGATAGTTTGTCTCCTTTGTGGTTACCTTATTATCTACCCCTATTTTTCTAAATTTAAACCTAACTTTTATTTCTTTTTATTGCCGTATCTTCCTCTCCATATGGAAGGTGTATAATTATATTTGTTAGTCCCTCTTTATTATTTTAATGTTGTCTTCTTTTATATAATAACATCACTGTTACCCAGTTTTGAGCTTTTCTTTATTTTTATTTTTATAATCTTGTTTTTTTTTTTTTTTCTGGATTTCCCTGTCTGGGTTGACTTCTGGTTGCTCTGCCCGGTGTTCTAGTCTTGGGTTGATACCTGATATTATTGATTTTCTAGCCAAAGAACTCCCTTTAGTATTTCTTGTAGTTTTGGTTTGGTTTTTACGAATTCCCTAAACTTGTGTTTATCTGGAAATGTCTTAGTTTCACCCTCATATTTAAGAGAGAGTTTTGTTGGATATATGATTCTTGGCAGGCAATTTTTTTCCTTCAATTTTTTAAATATGTCATCCCATTGCCTTCTTGCCTGCATGGTTTCTGCTGAGTAGTCCAAGCTTATTACTATTGGCTCTCCTTTGTAGGTGACTTTTCATTTATCCCTAACTACTTTTTTACTCTTATAATTCTCTCTTTATCTTTGGTTTTACCAAGTTCGATTATAATATGTCTTGGTGACTTTCTTTTAAGGTCTACTTTATGTGGAGTTTGATGAGCATCTTGGATAGATATCTTCTCATCTTTCACAATATCAGGGAAGTTTTCTGTGAACAAATCTTCAACAATGTTCTTTGTATTTTCTGTTATCCCTCCCTGTTCTGGTACTCCAATCACTCATAGGTTATTTCTCTTGATAGAGTGCCACATGATTCTTAAGGTTTCTTCATTTTTTAAATTCTTTTATCTAATTTTTCTTCAAATATATTAGCGCCAAGTGATTTATCTTCGAGTTCAGAAATTCTAGCTTCTACTTGCTCAATTCTGCTCCTCTGACTTTCTATTGAGCTGTCTACTTCTGTAATTTTATTGTTAATCTTCTGAGTTTCTGATTGTTGTCTGTCTATGGATTTTTCCGGCTTTTCATTATGTTCCTGAATAATCTTTCTGATATCTTCAGTTGCTTTATCTGTGTGTTCCTTGGCTTATTCTGCATATTGTCTCATTTCCTTCCTGATGTCTCGAAGGGTTCTATATATTAAACTTTTGTATTCTGCATCTGGTAATTCAAGGAATGCACTTCCATCTAGAAGATCCCTGGATTCTTTGTTTTGAGAGCCTGTTGAGGTGATCACGGTCTGTTTATGTGTCTTGATATTGACTATTGTCTCCAAGCCATCTATAAGTTATTTTATTAGTTTATGCTTGTCTACTTTGTCGAAGCTTCTTGCTTTGTTTTGTTTTGGTATACCCCTATGGGTTGCTTGAGTGAGCTAGCTTGATTATTTTTGCCTTTGGAGCTCTGACATCCTGTCTCCAGCTGGCTAGAGCTGTTATCAGGTATATCAGTCTAGGAGTCCATTCCGTTTTCTTGTATGAATTCAGCTCAGGTTTCCAGGTAGCTGATCATCAAGTGTGTGGTACAGGCTCTGTCCTACAGTCTTAGAGGGGCAGGGGTGATTGGCGTATATACCGGTATCTGATTGCAGTAGGGGTCATGCTCTGAACAAGGCAGGGAGCTGTGAACTGACCCCCGAGTGTCTCTGAGGAAAGCGTGTCCCTGTTCCCTAGAGAGTGCAGGTAGGTGGGTTCTGCAGACGGACCATGGGGACCCAAAGTTTTTGGTAGTAAAGACTGGGAGGTAGCAGTTATCTTTGGACCCCCGTCGCAGATGGCTGGGTGACCTGAGTGGAGCTACCAGTCCTTAGGTCACTGATGTGGGTAAGTGAGGACCTTGTTGAATAGGCAAAGCAATGTCAAACATCAAACACCCACCTCTCCACCACACAGCTGAAATGGTTGGAGTCTGCCAACAAGGGCCTATTCTCCCGAAATAGGCCCACACAAGTCCATGCAGAAGGGACAGGTGCTCAAAGTCCATGGCTGGTTTATGCCTGGAGAGGAGCTGCTTCTGTCCTGAGCTCCCCCGGTTAGTGGAGCTCGCGAATTATCTTTTCCCCCAAATGCAAATTTTTTCCTTCCCCAAGGCCAGGAGGATGTCTCTAGGTGCTCAACAGTGGCTATCTCAGGCCCAGGGAATTCAGCTGCTGAAGCCGGTTTACAGGTGGGGGCGTCGTTAACATATACGCAAGTACTCAGCTCTTGCTGTGAGCGCTGTTCCGGAGGTGTGAGTGGGCTGAGTGGCTGCTGCTTCTCCCTGAGGAAACTGTGGCCAAATGCTAGTACCAGCCCGCTGCCGCAGCTCCTGGAATGGTGCCTGCGGGCTCCCCGGGATTCAGGTCTGGTAACTCTTCTCCCCTTCTGAACGGTCTCTTCCTCCCCCTGCCCCTCAGTTTGTTTTCAAAGCTTGCCTTTGAAGCTCAGGGCTCCCAGCTTGTCACATATATACTAATTTCACTTGTTCTTCAGGTCTCTGTTGTAAAGAGGGCTCGCTGGAAGCGTCTGTCTATTCTGCCATCTTGGCTCCGCCTCCTCGAACCATAGGGTTTTTAATGGCTGATTTTTTTGAAGTAAATTGCGAAGCCTTTCTTCTGAGGCACCCCTGGGTGGACTCGAAGAGGTAACTTTTTAGTTAGCAGCCAAGCCAGGGACTCCTTAGGCAGTATACCCATTGCCATCGAGCTGTTTCGATTCATGATAACCCCATGTGTGCAGAGTAGAACTGTGCTCCATGGAGTTTTCAAGGCTGTGACCTTCCGAGGTGTCTCTGGGTGGCTTCAAATCTTCAATTTTTGGTTATGTAGTGTAGTGCTTAACAATTTGCACCACCCAGGGACTCGAGGCAGTATAAAAACCAAAACCAAACCCATTGCTGTTGAGTCGATTCTGACTCATGGTAACCCTACAGGACAGAGCAGAACTGCCCCATAGGGTTTCCAAGGAGTGGCTGGAGGACTTAAACTGCTGATCTTTTGGTTAGAAGCCTGAATTCTTAACCACTTCGCCTCCAGGCAGTATAGTAGCGGTTAAAGTTGTGGTCCTGTAGCCTCACCTCCTGGATTCAAATGTTGGCACAACTAAGTATGTTTGGGAAAATTACTTGTCCTCTCAGGGCATCAGTTCTTCCCTTGTAAATGGAGATAATAATTGTATCCATCTTATAGGGTTCTTGTGAGGATTACATGACTTAATAGAAACAGAACACTCAGAATAAGGCCTGGATCTCTTAGTAAAAAAAAAAAAAAAAGAAAAGAAAAAAAGTCATACCAGCACAACCCAGTTTAAATACACAACTGAACTTCTGTCACAATAAATCCTATCAGGGTAAATAAGCATAAAACCTAAACCAAACCTGTTGCCGTCTAGTCGATACCGACTCACAGTGACCATATAGGATGGAGTAGAACTGCTCCATAGTTTCCGAGGAGTACCTGGTGAATTTGAACGCTGACCTTTTGGTTAGCAGCCGTAGCTCTTCACCACTATGCTGCCAGGGTTTCCAAATAATTATAGTATCATAGTATCCAAGTTTTCCAACCAAACAAAGGTTTCCATGCCAAAATGCAGTTTGTTATTTCTATTACTTTATTGCCAAGCACAATGAAGCATAGTGTTCAAAATATTAACTCCAGCTTAGACTACAGGGCACTTTTTATGAGAGAAGACGAAAAGGCTATTTCAAAATCAACTACTGTTTTTCCATTTTAGGGTTGGCCAACTGCTCTGAATAATAGGAGTGACATGGGAGACAGAAATCAAATGACTCACCAAAATAAGACAGATAACTATACTGTTTATTGCTTTCAAAAGTCCACACTCAAGAGGAAATGATATGTACTGTTTTTTTTTAATTAATTTTTCTTTATTAATTAGGTTCTCAGTCAAGTAAACTCCTCTATTCCCACCCCTTTAAGAATGGATCCAATTTTCAGATAGCTATTTACCACTAATCAGCAGTTAAATATACCTCTGTGTTTTAGCACCTCAGCAGTAAAACTCTACCAACGCTTCCCAGGACAAAGCTTCCTCATGCAAAAATACAGAGAGGTCATTTTCCTCTTAAAAACAAACAGGAGACACATGCTCCGAGCAGATGCTAACTGCCACTTCAATCAGTTTCTTCTTATGTTTGCCTCCTTACAATTCCTGCTTTTATTTTTGGTGGCTGAGCCAAGTTTAAGCAGTCACTTCTGTTTTGGAAATGGAGTATCATTTTAGACTTGATTTACTCAGAAGTCTATAGTGACCTTTCTCCTCTCAAGGTCACTGGATAAAAATTCTGATGCATACCCTTTGTCCCCTAGGGTTGTCCTTCCTCATCATGAAAACCATTAGTTTGGCTGCCCCCAGAGTTCTTTTTGCTATCACTTGATATAATGGGACCTGAAGTTGTTGCCAAGATTAATTGTTTCATTATCATTTATGCAATATTAATAAATCCATATTTTCTCCAGAGACTATTTTCTGAGAATTGCAGGTTGCAAACAGTGGATTCCAACCTTCTGTGTTCTGAATGGGCTATAATCTCTCTTAATTTCATATCTTTTCTTAAACTCTCTCCTCATTTGTACCTGGCTAATGGCTAACCTTCATTAAAGAGTAAAATCAAATAATAACCCCTCCACAAAGCCTGCTTGGATTACCAACAAAATTACCCACCACTCGTAATAACTAATTTAACTGAAGAAGACAAGCATAAATGGAGAGCTAAATGTAATAAGCAAACCCTGAGGAGGAAGAGTGGTTTGGCATAAATGGGTAAGTGCTCGACTACTAGCTGAAACGTTGCCAGTTGGAACCCACCTCAGAAGACAGGCCTGGTGATCTGCTTCTGAAAAGTCATAGCCTTGAAAAACTCCATGGAGAAATTCTACTCTGCAACACCATGGTGACCACCAACAACATAGGCTAATTGAGGTAAGACAGAATTTAAATTAGTGGTCCTTAATATTTTGGGGGACTCTTGTGGAAATCTTATGGAAACCATGGACAGACTCCCTGGAAAAACAGAGGCACACAAAACGATATCCATGAGTTGAGGAGGTTTTCATATTCCCTAACACCCGTTCATGTCCTCCTGGACAAAGTTCCTGATATAAACAGAGGGAAACATGTGGCCTGGAAACAGCTCACAGGCAGCCACCTGATGCCCTGACCTGAAGGAGAAATAAACAGGCTATTCTGTAAGATAAATGCAAGAAAATAAGTAGATAGTTGAAGCTACAAAAAAGAGAATATTTAATTAACAGCATTTAAGGTCTTACGAGCAACAGCGCAGATATTGTTAGCAAAAATTGTTTCTTGAAAACTTGATACCAAATTACTTATGCAACAACAGCTTATTTGGTCAAATGTGCATAATAACACAAACAGATTTCAATTAGAAACTGGATGGAAACCATCAGCTCAATTCTTATAGGCTACCCAACAGCTGTCAGATGGTGACAGTCTTAGTTACTACCAACTTGGGTCAAATTCAAATGGCCACTGCAATTTTAATTGATGGATGAAAACATGTTGACTATAGTAAAAGATCACAATTAGGGAAAAGGAAAGTGGATGATTTCTGAAGGTCACTTTAACCCCTGGTATAGAAAAAATGAAAAAAAATTAAACCGTACTTATGGAGGATAATAAACAAAACCAAAAAACAAAACAGCAACCTCTAACCTCCATCGCTATAACTGTTTTTTTAAACTGACCTGACACCATTTGTCCTGGCTACCAATGCAAACTTAGCTAGGACTTACTCTGTCATTCAGATGTCCACATCCTGAAATGGCATATTGGATTGGTTTGGATTATAATTTCACTTGGCATCGTTTTTTGTTTCCCACCTTTTGAATTATTCTGGGCCACATAATCTAATGTCTTGTCAGCTCGGAGTCTCTGAACCCATAATAATCCATATGTTTAAACATGAGAAAATAAATGTCAGGGAAGTAAATAAGCTAGCTGTTTTGGATTCACATTCCTCTGAGCAGATGGGTAGAAGAATGCTATTTATCATTATCATAGACAGGTGAATTGTGAGAAATTAGGTAGCATATCAGACAGACACTCTAAAGATGATTGACGTCTCAGGCTTATCTAACGCTTTAATGTCACATTTCTGAGCCAGAATTTCAATAAAAGAGCATGACTCCTCATTGTTACAGCTTGATGGAGGAAGTTCACTTGAACTGGGCCATCAGGGACGGGTCACTAGAGATTTCCAGAGATGGGGAGGAAAGAGGATTCTAAAAGGGAAGAATAGTGTATGCAAAGATATAGAAACTGGAAATTTTAGGGGAAGGGCAGCCAGCATAGACCAGGACTACCTACCTTATGTAGTATTTCAACACAAATATGGATCATTTGGATGGTATTCTACTAAGCCTAAACTGGTATTCTGTGTTATGGTTTGTACCTTTTTGCCCTTATCCAAAGACCATGAGGATTGGTATGAACGAGGCAAATAGGGTAGGGTCTCAGATCTTAGCTATCTGTGAGGGCAACTATGTATCTTTTCCTACCAAGAGGACAGGGACATCTAGTAACCCCTTTCTCTTCAGTTCACTGCACAACTCCACCAAACATCTATCATGTAATATTCCCAAACAGACAAATCAAACCCTCTTGAAACAGGAAAATATACACCTAGTGTGTGTTGGAGTAAAACGATAAATCCTTCACGGAGTGGATCCTCTTTCTGAGAATTACCGAAGACTAAGCCTGTCTTTACATACACTTAGGTCCCTGAAGTGTCCCATGAAGAAAATGGATGACAACACATTGTTTTACTGAGGAAAATGAGCTAATAAGTTGGACTAGAATATACAGCCATCATAGCGTCCTATTCAAAGGCAAGACACTAAAGGGAAGAGACTGATTACTTTGGAATGTCACTCAGATGGTAAGAATACTAAAATTTGCATTTGGGGAGAAACCAAGAGGAAGCGTATGATCAAAATATCCAAGCTGGTCTCAGCGGAAATTCACTTTACTCAGCTTAAAATACACATGCTGTGCTCAGCTGAACTATAAAAAATTAGAAAGAACATAGGAGGGTAGATCAAATGACAGCCCTAGGAACACAGAGGCAAGAAAGAAAATTATCAGCATTATAAAAACAAAAACCAAACCAAACCCACTGCCGTCGAGTTGGTTCCGACTCATAGCAACCCTATAGGACAGAGTAGAACTGCCCCATGGAGTTTCCAAGGAGCACCTGGTGGATTCAAACTGCCGACCTCTTGGTTAGGAGCCGTAGCACTTAACCACTATGCCACCAGGGTTTCCTCAGCATTATAGGAATAGATTTATTTTTTAATATGTCTTTAAATGTGCTTTTTTTTTTTTGTAGGAATATTATTAGGATTACATTGTTTTTCTCACATAGATATATACATAGATGAAACTTTAGGAAGATCTATAAAAAGCATTCAAGTGTCTCTTCAAAAACTGAACAAAAACATTTTCTGCTAAGATACACACAAAGGCAAGC